>NC_029793.2:120570246-120594903 GCF_000816755.2 Arachis ipaensis
TATATAAAAAATTAATTTATAATTAAAATTAAATAAAAATGATTTAGTAATTATAAAATATTAAAAAAATATGTTTATTATTTGAATCATTTAATAGTTCTGTGAGATTATTGAATTTTTTTTTTTGCCTAATTATATATAATAACGTATTTAGTCAAAAAAAAATTAGAGGTTGTAGTACATGGATATCAATTAAGTTATATTAATTTGATTAGATTTTGTTGAATAATTAACTTAGTTGTAGAAGATTATTAGTAAAATATTTAGTTAATTATCAAAAAGAGAGTCAAGAAGAAGAGTAGTAGATACGTAGATATGTCTACAAAATATAAAAGAGTAGTGGATATTAATCATTATATCATAATAAGTAATAACTATCAATATGCTTTGTACCCTTTCGAAATTTAATAAGTTAATTTGATTTTTGTAAATATTAAAAACTATTATCTTGACTAAATATAAAATTTTGTCACTTGTCACATAACACATACTGTTAATTAAGAATTCACATTAACATACTGTTTAGGCTTTCATTTTCTAAGAAAATAAAATAAAAAAGGAAAAAGGTCTCCTCATAATGCCCAACTATTTTGATATTAAATTTATGAATAAAAATTAAAAATGTCCTTTGATACCTTGATTAGCTAACGATTATAGCTTTTAATGAATATTAATATTTTTGGTACAACACAAATTTTCCAAAACTAATATGATGTTACGCTTGTTGATAGATATTTTAAGATACATATGAGATACATATGATATCAAAACTCTTTTAAAAATTAAATAGATATTATCAACTCAAATTTATCAATATTCAAATGTCATATGCTCTCAGTTACCAGTGGTAGTGATCAAATTTTAAACAAAGAAAATAAAAATAGTAAGTTCTAGTGCATGTAATGCAACTCTATTTATTAGTGGGGCTCTTCCAAATTCTATATTTTTTTTTTATAAACAACGGACCAAAAACCTCAAAAACACCACGTAAAAATTATTCTAGAGAAAGAAACGTTTATGGCATCAGAAAGAAAATAAGACGAAATATAGAAAAGCAAATTATAAAAGAAATGATAACTAAATTTCAGAGAGTGTCCATTAGATGTTAAATGATGAGTATATCAATTTGCTTCTCGAAATTCATGGCGAAGTTTTCAATTTGAAAACTTGCTGAATTTGTCTTTAATAGCCACGATGAGCGTGCGAGTTCCATGGAGATCAATAGTATCATTCAAACACAACGAAACTGCAACTCTTGAATCAACCTCAATAGCGAAATTAGCAATGCCCAAATGAATAGCTAATTCCGTATCAAGAAATATGTTCCACAATTCAGCCACAGTAACAGTACAAACACCTAGATTGACGCTAAAACAAGCTAAGAATTGTCCTTCATGATCTCGCAAAATGCCACCACACGCAGCCTTTCCCTCCTTTGACATTTGTATTTAGTTTAATGAGGGGGGGTTGGGGGAGACCAATAAATCTGCTTTTTCATAAAAGAACCAACATTTCTCCTTATTCTGATAAACTCAAATTGGACAGCAGCATAATCTCGAACTAGCCGAAGAGCAACCAAATAGACAGCACCCTCTGGCATAGTTCGATCCTCTTCAAAGATATACTTATTCCGATAAAACCAAAGAGTATTCATGATACAAGAGAAAAGTAGGGGCCAAGAAATACCTTGGTAGGTGGATTGGGATGACAGGTTCTCCAAAAGCCAAACTTGAAGAGGTTTGTTGAAGAAATTATCAAGACCCAATGAATTGTCTATGCTCTTCCACGTCGTATACGCAATTCTACAATCACAGAGGACATAGAGCACAGATTCAGGAAAGTTTTCACAGATTCTGCAAATATCATCTTGAGCCATCCCCCTTCTAAATCGCATGGCATTAGTGAGTAAGGCATCATTTGCAACCAACCAACAGAAAGCTCGGATTCTTTAGGGGGGCATTAAACTTCCAAACCTTCAAAAACAGACTAGCAGCCAAGTCCTCAGGGGTTTCCAGATAAATGGAGTAGGCCGACTTAATGGAAAAAGAGCCATTTACTGAGTGCAACCAAGCCACTTGGTCATCCCCAAAGCTTGCTTCAGGAGGTTTTGTTGCATCAAAAATGGAAGCCCAGTAACTCCAAAATACGATTAAGATCCCAATTTGAGCCCGAAACATAGTCAAAAACCCTATCTTTCAGCCTATCCTCTACTATACCATTCTGAACAAAATCAGCAAGCCGATACACTGCAGGCAGCCAGTGGTCAACCCAGAATCGAGTTGTATTACCAGCACCTAATTTCCAAATAAGGTTCCCTTCAAACCGCTTCCAAACTTGACAGATTCCCTTCCACACGTTAGAACATGATTGAGGTTTGGTTATTTTTGGAACAAGAGTATCACCACCACTATATTTATTCCTCAAAACCCTTACCCACAAGGTCTCCCTGTCATGAATTAACCTCCGTGCTAGTTTCATCATATTTGCATTAATATCTATTTATTTTTATTATATAAAAATTAATGTTTAAATTTTTTTATATCGTGTTTAAATATATTTTTCCTTAGTAAAATTTAAAAATTAACCAATTCTTTTTTAATAAAAAATTCTTATCTATTATTATTATTCAATTAAAACACAAAGTACTAATTAAATATAATAATATACATTAAAAGTATCATAATACTAATAATTATAAAATTTTCAGTTACAAATATTAAAAATTCTACAACTTATACATGTTAATACTCTTACTACTACATTATTTGGTCTACTTATGCATGCTACATAAGACTCTACTACTCTTTATTTCTTAATCTCATACCAATTAGTAAAAACTCCTTCAAATAAGATTAAATTTATCACATTTTCTTCTTAAATACATTCAAATATATTTTTTTATTAACAATGGGACTTAAAGCTCAAAGAAGACGAAGAGAGATGCAAAAATGTAAATTAAAGAACACATGACAGCCAAAAGGTAAACTATGACTATAATTAGTTATTCCATCTGTACAAGAGTTTGCTTCTCGGAACTGATGTTGTATTCTCTAGTTGATTATTCTGCTGCACCTCTCTCTAATTACCAAAATAAGGGGCTCGAGAAGAATGCAAATGAATATCATCATGAAGAACAAGCCTTACTACAGCAACTGAGTCCACCTCCACAACCACATGATTATACTCCAGATTTATAATAGGGTCCACACCCATTAAAATTTCCTAGAACTTTGTCGAAGTAACCGAGATAAAAGCTAAGTTTGCACTAAAATCAGCTAGAAACCTTCCATCCATATCTCTAATAATTCCGCCGCAAGCTACTTTTCTATTATATAGAATCGAACCGTCTGTGTTTAGCTTAGCAAAAGGAGGTTCTTGGGGGTGCTATTTAATCCGCCTCTACATGTTTAGCCTGAGCATGCTGAAAGTCCTTTGCTAGATACACAGCAAGGGGAGCAACCTTATCCTCCTCAGTGATATCATCAACATCAAAAACAAATTTATTTCGTCGACACCATAAGTGTGAGAATAAAGAAAGGATAAGAGTAATTTTAAGAAGTAAAATAAATGAGTTTTAATAGGAGAAAACTCAAAATATTTAGTAAGGAGTTTTTTGTCGGAGAATTTTATTCTTATTCTTTATGAAATCTTCGATAAGTGGATTCTTGATTCAGGAGCATCTCACCATATGTGCCCAAATAGGAAGTGGTTTACTACCTATCAAAGCATAAATGGTAGCACAGTTTTAATGGGCAATGATCATGCTTGTAAAACTGTGGGGTTGGATACTATAAGAATCAAGATGCACGATGGAATAGTAAGAACCTTAACGGATGTGAGACATATTTTAGACTTGCGAAAAAATCTTATCTCCATAGGTTTGTTAGAGAAAAATGGTTGTAAAATAGTTGCGAAAAATGGGGTACTAAAGGTTGTTCGTGGTTCTTTGGTAGTGATGAAGGGAGTTCGACACGGTAATCTTTATTCTCTTTTTGGGGACAACAGTCACAGGTGAATTAGCAGTTGAAATCGGTGGAAGTAGAGATCAAACAAATTGCACAATAATATGGCACATGCGGCTTGGACATATGTTAGAGAAAGGTCTATCATTACTTTTTGGACAAGGTTTGCTGAAGAATATGAAGAAACCACAAATGGAATTTTGTGAGCATTGCGTGTATGGAAAGGCAAACAGGGTGAAGTTTTCTACAAGCAAGCACAAAAGCAGAGAATTGTTAGACTACGTGCATATTGATGTTTGGGGTCCATCTAAAGTTACTTCCAAGGGTGGTTCTAGGTATTTTGCTACTTTTGTTAATGATTATTCCAGGTATGTTTGGGTTTACTTCCTCAAGCATAAGAATGAGGTATTCGACACTTTTAAGCGATCGAGAGAAATGGTTGAAAACCGAACAGGTAGGAAGTTGAAAACTCTACGAGTAGATAATGTCACAGAGTACACGGATGGGGCTTTCAAGGAGTTCTGTGTTCGAGAAGGCATTGTGAGACACTGGACAGTTAGAGAAACACCACAACAGAATGGAGTCGATGAACGACTGAATCATACGCTACTTGAGAAGGCACGGTGTATGTGCTCTAATTCTGGGTTAGGCAGAGAGTGGTGGGCGGAGTCGGTTGCTACAGCTTGCTACATAGTGAATCGATCCCCACATTCTTCTCTAGATGGAGACATACCTTATAAGGTGTGGTTAGGAGAACATGTAGATTACGAGAAACTCAGACTTATCATGTCAAAGATAATAAGCTTGATGATAGAGCTAAAAAAGCAATCTGTTTGGGGGCATCCAAGAGGGGTTCAAGGGTATCATCTTTGGAGCGTAAATGATTCTAAGTTTGTAATTAGCAGGGATGTTACCTTTGATGAATGACCTATGATAGTTTTGTCTAAAGATACGATGCCAGATGATGGTGATGTTGGAAAAACTTTAAATACTCAAGTGGTAGAGATAGAGTCTAAATACCAAAAATAGATTCTAATAATGTTCAAGTGGAGCATCCTAATGCTACTCGAGATAATGCAGAGGATGAACTTGATCATGAGAAGATTCAACGAGAAAATGCACATGCATTACAACAGCAGCAATAGGATTCTTTGGCATCCACTAGGCCAAAGAGGAATTATAAATTCGTTCAAAAGTTCAGGTCAGACAAGCCTCTGAGACATTATGGGCATGTAAACTTGGTAGATTATGCACTCTCGGTGGAGGATGATGAGTCGGTCACCTTCAAACTTGCTATCAAAGACAAAGATAGAGAAAGTTGGTTGGTTGCCATGGAAGAAGAGATGCAATCTCTCCATAAGAACAAGACATGGGAGGTGGTCCCGTTACCTGTGGGAAAGATTACAATTGGTTGTAAATGGGTGAATAAAAAAAAAAGAAGATCCTACTAAGTCATATGGTACAAGATTCAAAGCTAGATTAGTAGCAAAGGGATTTGCACAAAAAGAAGGTGTTGATTACAACGAGATATTTTCTCCTGTGGTGAAGCACACTTCCATAAGGGTGCTTTTGAGTCTTGTTTCTCAGGGTGATCTTGAGTTGGAACAGTTAGATGTAAAGACAATTTTCTTGCATGGTGACTTAGAGGAAGACATTTACATGTATCAACCTGAGGTTTTCAAGGTTGAGGGTAAAGAAAATCAGGTATGTCGCTTAAAGAAATTGCTATATGGATTGAAACAATCTCCTCGACAGTGGTTTAAGTGATTTGACTCATTTATGTTAAAACAAAGTTTTTCCAGAAGTAATTATGATTGTTGTGTATACATTCATAAGCTTTCTGGAAGTGATTATATCTATCTTCTATTGTATGTGGATGACATGCTTATTGCTTCTAAGAGCAAGGTGGAGATAGATAGGTTAAAGGTTCAACTTGGTAAAGAATTTGAAACAAAAGATTTGGGTGTTACACGAAAAATATTAGGCATGGGAATTAAAAGAGAAAGATCAAGCCGAAAATTTTTCTTGAGCCAGAGAGGGTACATTGAGCGCGTTATTGAAATGTTCGAAATGAAAAATGCTAAGCTAGTAGTAGCACCGTTGGTTCCACATTTCAAGCTCTCTGGTAAACAATCTCCCATAACAGCAGAAGATAAGACTTACATGAAAAATGTACCTTATGCTAGTGTAGTTGGTAACCTAATGTATGCTATGGTGTGTACATGCCCAGATATTTCACAGGCAGTCAGTATTGTTAGCAGGTTCATGGAAAATCCGGGTAAGGCACACTGGGAAGTAGTCAAGTGGATATTAAAGTACTTGAAGGGTACCATTGACATAGGTTTATGCTTTAGTGAAAAATCATGTCAAATCAACGGCTTTGTTGATTCTGATTATGCTGGTGATCTAGAGAGAAGACGTTCTACGACCAGTTATGTATATAAAATACAAGGTGCTCCAGTTAGTTGGCGATCGATGTTACAAGCTACAGTGGCACTATCTACTACAGAGACTAAGTACATGGCAGTAGCAGAAGGGGTAAAAGAAGCATTGTGGCTAAGGGGTCTTCTAGATGATTTGGGATTTCAGCAAGATTGTGTGAATCTGAGTTGTGATAGTCAAAGTGCAATTTATTTGGCTAAAAATCAGGTTCATCATGCTCGTACCAAGCATATTGATGTAAGATATCACTTCGTGCGTGATGTTATAGAGAAAGGCAACATTTCTCTTGTAAAAGTACACACAGATGAAAATTCTGCAGACATGCTGACTAAAGTAGTGTCAGAAAGCAAGTTCCAGCACTGTTTGGAATTGCTCAATGTTATTCCATGTTAGGCATGGGGATACGAATACCGTACTTTGATTGTCCAAAATTTGAGTAGATTTCAAATTTTGACCAAGTGGAGAATTGTGAGAATAAAGGAAGGATAAGAGTAATTGTAGGAAGTAAAATAAATGAGTTTTAATAGGAGAGAACTCAAAATGTTTAGTAAGGAGTTTTTTGTCGGAGAATTTTATTTTTATTCGTTGAAGTTATAGCATAGAGATACTATATATACGTCTCTAGAATTGTAATTGAAGTCAATAACAATAACAATATCCTTGTTCATATCATCTTATAGAGTTAGTTAGAAGAAATCTTTCATATTGTTTTTCCTCTTTACAAAATATATAGCGAGTGCATTACTGTGAGTAGTGTTCAATTTCATATTAGTTTGTATCTATTAGAAGTCAAAATTCCGCTGTAGACTCAACAATAAGGAATTCATCGTAGTAACAAAAAGAAAGGGCCAAGATTGTCCTTAATAGGGAGATTTGGTAGATAAATTTTCTAACAACCAAATCAAAAGAGGAGAGTTAAAGAAGTTACGTGAGACCAAACTATTATCAATACCCATCTACGTGCCTCTCGCCACCCTGCAGTCATGGAGCACATGAAACAAAGATTCAGGGGATACACCACAAATAGTACAACTGTCTTCCTCCACCATATGTCTTCTGGCGCGTTCTGCATTGGTCAAAAGGGCTTAGTGCACTACGAACTAGTAGAAAGACCGCAGCTGTTGCGAAGCCTCCAACTTCCATATTTTTTAGAATAAGGAAGCATTTGATTCATCTGCATGCCCCAAAAAGATAGCACAAGTCGACTTTATGGAGAAGACACTAGTCGATACCAGAAGCCAAACCAAACTATTGACTCTTAACCCAAGCTTAGAAGATTTAATAGAAGCGAAACTAGAATACCAATCATCTCCCAGCATAATACCAATCCGGTCATAGTCCCAATGAAAATTAATAACAAACTCGCAAATTCTCTCTTTCAGCACTTCTGGCTGAGCAAAATTCACAAATTTATGAATATTTGGTATTCATTGGTCGGTCCAAAAAATAATCTCAGTATCGGATCCGACCCTCCATATGAGATTATTTTGAAAATTCTTTCAAATCCTTTGGATGCTTTGCCAAGAATTCGAAACTGTTTTGATCTTTTTAACAACAAGAAGAGTAGCTTTACCCATCCATATTTACTTCGAAGAATTTTAACCCAAAGATCTCTATTACGGACAAGTTTTCAGGCTAATTGCATCAAATTTACATTATTAAAAACCCACACAAGTCTAAAGCCGAGACCTTCTTGCGCCTTAGGCAAACAAAGAGTTTTCCATTAAAAAAGATGAGGCTTTCTAACTAAATCAGCCCCCCGGAACAAAATTGCGACATATGCTGTCAATTTGATCACAAATACTCAAAGACAACTTTATGGTTTGCATTACATAAGATGGGATAGTTGATAGAGTCGGTTGAGTAAGAGCGACTCTACCTGCCAAAGAAACGTTGCAGGCTTTTCAAGAGTCAAGGCGTTTCGATATTCTGTCAAGAATGAATATTACATTTAAATATATCATGATTATAAAATTAATTCATAATTTTATATTTATATTTTTGGTAATTTTTATTCTCATTTATTTTTCTAAGTCCAAGTTTAAATTTGGCACATCTCCTTATTAAGTATATTCAAATATATCATGATTATAAAATTAATTTATATTTTTGGTGTTTCTCATTCTTATTCATTTTTTTAAAATTTTTTCTTTAATTATATGAAATCCAAAAAACACCATATGAGAAGATAAAGTATGACAACTAAAGTAAATGTATAAATAAAAGCAATAAATGAAGATATAGTTTTGTACAACTCTAATATAAAAGGTCTATGCCTTTTTTAAAAATAAGAATACACTATATAGTATAATTAATTTACCTCTTTGCACATTGTACGGGTCTCATTCTGGTTAGTATTATTGCTATTATCTTTTCAACCGGTTCCATAAACAAAACTATATGTATCGAAATTTGAATAAGATAAAAATAAAAGAGTGAGACTCACCCTACCTCATTTTAATTTTCTGATGAAGAGTAGAAAAGATGAAATTGTTTTGATTCTCCTAGAACTATAATTTGGACCAGCCTGATAATTAAGAAGGATATACACTTTTTTTTAGAGTTAGTAATTAATTAAGGAAAGAAGAGTAGAATGGAGCTGTGGAAGCTGTTCATGACTGCATTAATGCCGGTTCTTAAGCTGATAATCATCACTGCTGTAGGAGCATTTCTTGCTCTTGATCGCTTTAATTTGTTGAGAGACAATGCTAGAAAGCATTTGAATGCAGTAAGTTATTTTATTTATTTTATTTATTTTCTAAATACTTTATTTAAACTAATTTGTTAAGAGACATCTTTCTTGATTCCAAGGAATGTCTTTTTCAAAAATGGAACAAATGATGTTAATTCATTAGTTCATCAGAGTCACAAAGCAAGAAACATATCATCAACTATCATGTTCTAGCTTCATTCTCACAACTCTTGCTGCTCAAAAATCAATACAATCAATGAGACAACTACCTTAATAATTTCGCTGCTCAACACTTAATGATGTTTTTCTTTTTTTCAGTTGGTGTATTATGTGTTCATTCCAGCTCTTATATGCAGCATCCTGACAAAATCTATAACATGTAGGAGCCTGGTTATGCTGTATGTTGTTTTCTTCCTACTCTGCATTTTCTTTTGGTTTTGCATTTAAACCATTCATGAATTGCTTCCCCTAAGATTCTTTCACTGTATGAATCATGCAGGTGGTTCATGCCACTGAACATTCTTCTGACATTCATCGCCGGGTCGGCTTTAGGATGGTTACTTATGAAAGTAACCAAAGCTCCTCATAATTTGCAAGGCCTTGTTTTAGGCTGCTGTGCTGGAGGTAGCTTAAATTAGCCAAGTCCAATTCAATGTAATACAATTTTTGTTGATCATAAAAAAGGATGTGGATTTTTTCGACGAATTTGATTTGTAAAGTTCCGCGCAGAGTTCATCATTCATGAAGTTTTTCTCTTCTCATTAATTTGAGTTTGTTGTATTTTGTAAACAGGAAATCTTGGAAACTTGCCTCTGATTGTAATTCCTTCAGTTTGTAAACAAAGTAGTAGTCCTTTTGGAGATGTAGATGTTTGTTATCAAAAAGCAATGGCTTATGTTACTCTTTCTTTGGCTGTAAGACAATTTAGTATTTGAAAATTTAATTATGTTCATATATCAGAAAAATTTGACAACAGTTAATTAAGATTTTTTTTAATGTTTTATTTCATTATGATGTACCAGGTTGGATGCATGTACTTTTGGACTATTGTGTACAGCATAGTGAGAGCATATTCATGCAAGGTTTCTAGTGTCAGAAATGTTGATGATTCTACATCATATCCATTGGATTTAATAGAATCAGATCCTGAAAACCATACAAAACCTTCAAATGGATTAGTTGTTACTTTAGAGGAAAAACCAACTCCTGATGTAAGAGCAGAGGTTTATTCATTGTTCTAGTAGATATATATACACTTTGCGCACTTTTCAATATCTTTTGTGAACTATTTAGGGTGCGATTGGTTTGTGTTTTTATTTTCTGATATAATTTTATTGTTTTTATTATTTTCTCTTTTTCTTTTACAAAATTTTCTGAAAATAGAAATGCAAATCAAATACACCATATATATTTATCAGCAAATTGTTTTATGAAGTGACTTAGAAGGTCTTAAATTTTTTTCGTCCATTTTTATACAGGTAGGCAATCATACAAAGCTTATGGAAACATTGAAGAAATTAGTAGTAAAGCTCAATTTGAACATCCTATTAACTCCTGCAACAATTGCAGTGGTATGCCAATATTTCTTCTGAATTCTTCATCCCTATATCCTTATTGTTCTCTTTCTTTTAAGAATAAGTGATCAATTTGCAACCTGAAATTATGGCACTTTCAAATAGTTCCAGCATTTAATAAATGAAAACTTCATATTAAAAATGTTAGTTAAATTGGCCAAATTTTTACTAGAACATCATTAGGATTTGACATATTTTTTGCCTCTAGATTGTTGGTTTGGTGATTGGTGTAATCCCTCAACTTCAAAAGCTGTTTATTGGCGAAAATGCCCCTCTCCGTGTAGTTCAGGACTCTACATCCATGTTGGGGTAAGATTCAAAAAACCAACTATATCAGCATCCAATTTTATGGTCCAAGTTACTAAGGTAATTATCAAGTTCATTTTACAATTTGTTTTTCTGATCTGCAGTGATGCATGCATTCCAGCAATCACTTTACTAGTTGGAGCAACTCTTCTTCAGGGTAATAATCACTATCAGCTTGATGTTCTTCTACCTGAAGAAAATCTAATGATAAAAAATACTTGGTTAATTTTGTTTCAGGGTTAAAAGGGTCAGGAATTAAGGTTTCAATTGTTATAGGGATCATTGCGGTTAGGTTCATCGTCTTACCAATGCTAGGTGTGGGCATTGTTAAAGGTGCAGTGCATTTTGGTGTGATCCACCATGATCCATTATATCATTTCACTTTGCTGTTTCAATATGCTGTTCCTCCTGCAGTGTCCATGAGTAAGTTCAGCTTCAACATAACCAAAATCTCTATTTTCAGTAACATCATTACTAGAGATTAAGGGTATTTTTAAGGCAGAAAACTACTTTTCTTAACAAAGCATTGTCTAAATGTACATATATTACTCTTTCCACTTTTGATTCGTACAATAGTTTGAAACTTTTTTCAGTATGTGCCTGAGATTTTGGAATAATACTATTATGAATCTGGCACAGGTACAATTACTCAATTTTTCGGAGCTGGTGAAACAGAATGCTCAATCATCATGCTAGCAACTTATGCCTGTGCCTCAGTTTCTGTTACTGTCTGGTCTACCATTTTCATGTGGATTGTGACATAAATGTATTTCTAATACCAACTCTAAGGGATTTTTTCCTGCGATAGAAGAAACTCCAGCTGCACTTTGTTTCAAGTACTTCAGTTCTGTGTAGTGAATCAAATTTGTCCTTAAAATTTACTACAATTGTAAACGTTGGTAATGCTGCCTCTATATATGTTAACATGCTATGAAATTTGGAATTAAACAAATATCGGAAAAATATAATGTAAAACAGAAGTACAATTCATTACAAATTAGTGTTTTTCCATCATTTTTGGCATATGGAAGAATTGATCTCATTAGTCATTACGATATATTACAATATTAAATTGTTACAAAGCTAATAGAAAGTGCCTAATGATGGAACACACTACATTGTTCTTGTTTTTCTCTGCAATTTCTCCATTCAGCAACGTATGTGCATAAATATACAAACCTGCCCTCTCCCCCTTCCCTGCCAAGGTTCATACACCTCCAATACCACACAAAATTTTGAGAATTACAAGCCACTCCATGAATCTCAACACGGTTCTATGTTTGGTTTATCATTTTCTCTTTGCCAATTGGAATGTCTTCTTTAAGAAGAGATTTGCAGCTCTATCGTCCCTGTGGCACAATACTCTCAATATTGTATTAGGGTCTGACCTATTCCATTTACCTGTAGTTGGAGGCATTGGTAACTTCTGTCCATTTGTCATTACACCAATGGCACTTCCTTCACAAATGACAATGCTGAAATCTTCTATCAACTGTTCAGTGCTGAGGCTCATCAATGCAATGACTCCCTCCACCACTGCAGCCTCTCCATTCACCACGTGTTCTGATATCAGTCCTTCTATAGATGTGCTGAAAGCTCGCTTCATCACATCAAAATCCTCTTTGATGATCTCGTGATCAGACCGGTGGAACACGCGAGTGTTTCCACCAGCAAGCAAGACCATAAGGAATGCATCAAAGGAGGCCTTCATGACTTCCTTCATTGCCATTGGTTGAGCTCTTTCTATAAGAAGATTGGACATCAGAGTCACATTTTGCTTGAGGATTCTCAATGCAGGCCTAATCTGTCCCCTGGTTACTCCCCCAGAATACAGGCCATCATAGAATACAGAGCTAGAGTCAAGGAATATGAGACGGTATCCAGCAACTTCCGAGACATGCTGGCAGGAAGCTAGAATAGACTTCTTGATTGAGTCAAAGTATACAGAACCATTGTTTTGAGCCCTGTGGCTATTCCCAAGACGAATGCGGCTTGAAGGAACAACTCCTGGGTTTGTAGCAAGCAATGTGTCCAGATAATGGATCTGGGTAAGGAGATAGTGCAAGGTATTGAGCCGAACATAGAGGCGCTGCGTTCCACGGCTAGTCGATGGCCGAGGATTTTGACCTTCATGTGCTTTATTAACATTGTACAGATCTTTATGACCAGCACCACATGGAGCGGCTTTCTTCCATAGTTTGAGGAATTTTGAATTCTGGCTGCACCTTGTCAGTGGTGGAAGTACCGGGATGTAACTCTGCTTTGAACCTGAAGGAAAATAGAAGTTAAAAGAATGAAATACCCTCACTTTTCTAATCTATTGTAGCAATTTGAGGACCATCATTCTACCATTGTTTTGTGCCTTGTATTTCCTATTCTAATGCTATATGAAATTATGAATTCCTGGTACTTACCACATGCTGCAACAAACATCATGTACTCTTGGAAGAGGCTCCCCAATCCATCGGCAAGAGCTCGAACTAATTCTTCAGTAATTGGTATTGGAACTTTGAAGAATTCTTCCACAGTTGTGGTGGTCATTTGCATCAGCTCCACAGCCGATTGTGCATATGGCTCCGTTTTGGATTTCGGATTCCATGTCTGCAGTAAAAGTAAACAAGGAAATTATAAGCTATATCCCATCATTACAATCTGTGATTCAATTTGATGGAACAAGGATCTCAAAGCTAAAACTCACTTCAGTTTCTTTTGCTCTTTGCAGATATTCTCTGGCTTTCTGCAGTGAATCATATATCCATTTTCCCAGACGAGTCAATATGACTGAATCAACATCATAGGGAACCATCTCTCTCACCACTGTCTTGCCACCATCCTCACTCTCAGTAGCGTCTTCAACAACTGTTTGGACAATAGCCTTTTCAAGCTTTGCAGCCCTATGCAATACCTGAACCGATTCACTGGTCAGTGAGGTCAATTCATTTATGTACTGCCTCAGCATTTGCCGGTAGCAGTTGTGCAGTGCCATCGCCGCAACTGCGCCTGCTGTTGAGTGCCATTTCTTAAACATTGGAGTGAAATTTTGTCTTTCCTTCATCACCAGACCTTCAGTTTCCTGAGCTAATTCAAGAAGTACTTCACTCAACTCTTTCTTTCTCTCAAATTCAGCAGACTTTGCATTCACTGCCTCAAATGTCTGCACTCACAAAAAACCAATACATCATGAATCATGATTACATTGATTAACTAGATTATAAATGAGAATAGTGAACAGAAAACATATTATAACAAACCTTGTCAAATGCATATGTCATGGAAGAACGGATGTAATTTTCAACGCGCTCATGGGGCGCTTTGAATATGGCTATGTCTCCATTCTGTGCCCCTTCCCCATTTGTGATTGTCAGATCTTCACCTAAAATCTTGGAAGCTGTCAATACCAAAGGAAGAAGGATTTCGATTTGGTTAGCATTTCCTCTCATGAAATACTCATGGTAATTAAGTAACCTCTTCTCCGACCAATCTAGCATTGATCTTACAACTGATGACAATATCTTAACAAAAATGGCATCCTTTTCCTTCTTAACATCATTTGCTACTTCTTTCAACATTATATGTGAGGCAGTGAGAAGATCAGGCTCTATCTGCCCTGTTAAAACATACTGATAAAACAGCACCCAAGTGAAGCACACATTGTGAATTGGCAATGTTATCCCAAACACAGACCATGTCTTCTTCATCAGCTCAAGAAGCTCATCAACCTCATCAAGGACTAATGTGTCATCCCTGATATCGAAAACCGATTGCAGGAGGGCAGTGTAGAGGTGGATGTTGAAGGGGAATCCATCAGCCCAGTGGCAAACATCAGTGGGGGTTCCATTGTGGCTTCTCCATGAAAGGGAAACCACAGAGTTGCAAAGGGTCCTCATGGTATCTGAGTTCTTGCCAGTGTCAATAGGCCCGGACTCACTGCTGGTGAGGATGTCGTGGAAGCGCTTGGCAAATGGGTTGTTATTTTCAAGAGGGAGTGATGGGTGGAGGAGGAGACCTGCTTCAAGCATCTTGAGCTGCCTCCTCTGCCACATGTGGTACTCAGTGGAGTCACTGAATTCTGAGGGCTTTAGGTGCCTTAAGAGTTCCAAAGGGATAATGATTGTTTCTGATCTTCTCCCTGCCTGCAATGCAACCGCACTGATTTAAATATCCAAATTTGTTATGCTTAGTGGAACATAATTATTCTTCAAAAGGCTCAAATTATCACAACATACTCAATTGTTAGCTTCTCTTGCAGCAACTTAAAGATCTAAAGAGGGAAAAATATCAATGAAAATTTTCAAACAGGTGACCAATTCATCACAATAAGTGAATGACAGAATCCCAATTGCACATAACATTCAATTAAATCAACATATCTTTGCACCAAAGAGAGAAAAATATCAATGTAAAAGAACAAAAATAATTTTTTTTTTTATACAAATTTGCCTCTTCTAAATACCAAGTTGCACATAGAGATAAAAAAATTTGACAATTTATAAAGGAGGAAAAACAAAAGAGAAGACTGATTAGATTACTTGGCCAACGACGGTTCTCATTAGGGTTTTCCTGAGCTTATTATCATCGTGCTCCGACACTCTCATCTGCTGCCTCATCATCTCCGCCGCCGTCATCGGCCTCCGAGGCCTCATCGGTGGAAGCAACCCGTTAATAGACGGGCTACTACCTCCCGCCACCGGCGACGACGGCGTCGACAACCCTCCCCCGACGTTAACACCAAAACCGGCCACCATCCTCCTCGACGGCGACCTCTTCAGCATCTTCAATCCCAGCATCTTCTTCACCCTGCTCGTCGGCTTCGTCACCACCTGGTTCCCCTTCCCTCCTTCACCGGCGCCATTGTTCTCGTAATTCGAGTAGAACGTCAGGGCGTGCTTGCCGCCGAACCCCGGCGCCGACCGGCACGCCGTGAAGAAAATCTCGTACGATGTCTGTCTCACATCGTCTTCGCTGAGCCCCTCGAGCTTCTCGAACGGCCAGGCGAGATCGTCGACGGGGGTGGCTATGGCAGCAGAGACGACAGAGGCTACATCCCCCCCGCGGCTGAGTTGGTGGTGGAGGTAGTCGACACGAGAGGAGGAGAGGGAGGGGTAGGACTCATGGCGGGGGGGTTGACCCATGCGACGGCGGGGACGATGGACGGGTCAGAGTCCGACGATGGCGGTAAGGGTGTCAGTGGCAGCGCGTGAGCGCGAGGAGTCTGATCGCTGTGTTTGTGTTGTGTGTTATTTTTGGCGCCAAAGTTAGTTAGTGGTGTAAGCGTGTTGTCTTTTTTTGGGGAGGAGAGAGTTAGATTTAGAAAAAGAATGCATGCTTTATGGTTATTAAAAATGGAAAGACATTAGAATAGGATAGATCATAGAGGATGGTGATGAGTTGTGTTAGGTAGTTTGTTAATTAGTTATTTACGTGACAGCAGTTTCGTGCATGATTATAACGGTAACCGATGCACCGGCCTTGTTCATTTGATAACAAATTAACAATGCCTCAAGCCCTCCAACCCACTGTGTGCCACAAGAAGATGTGTTGTATTTTTATTTGAGGACTATTAGGGTAATAACTTTTGTGATTTATAGCCTTTAATAAAGTTTTTAATGGTGTGAGATTTTGGTGTGGAATTAGTTATTTTTCTTTTATTGATTACATACTGACCAAAATTTAATAAAGTTGCTGGCTTATAGATTTTTTCTTTTTATTTTTTTATCTTAAGTAAATTATTATTTATTCGTAAAAGTTTAGAATTAATATTGATAAATTTATCTACGAATAAATAAAATTATTATTTTTATTTATGAAAGATGGATTTTTACTAACAAAAATTATTCGAATTCTAAAAAATTATTTAAAATCTCTAAAATATCCTTTAAAATAATCTAACTTTAACATCTTTTTGTACTTTATGCCATCACTCCCACCCAAATCTTTTTTCACCATCACTCTCATTTTTAACCACTACCATCACTGTTGTTATCACCATCCCCAAATCTTTCTCTTTACCACCACCAAGAAGAGTGAGAAAGAAAGCTGAAACAAAGAGAGTAAGAGAATGACTAAAAAGAGATGTTACTCATCACTACTGAAAAATTCATTTTGAAGAGGAGGAGCATTCAGATTCAGAATTTCACATTTAAATTCAAACAACAATACCTCAACAGAACCATATTATTACAGATTCAGCAATAGAACCAACAGAACTGCAATGCACACATTCAAATCCCAACAATAGAAGTGGAGTATTCAAATTCAACAATCACAGATATACAATTCAATAATAAGTAAGATTATGGAGATGCGGAATTAAAGAATGAAGCAACAAAGTAAAAATTGAAAATTAAAAAAGACCATAACAACGACATATTACCGAATCTTCGAACCCCTCAGTCCCCAACCTCAAAGTTCTGTGAGCAGCACTTCAAGGTCAAAATGCTGGCGCAAAGGCTATTGTCGGAGATGGTACTCCCAATCAGAGTCCACGACGTTCTTGTAAAAGGCAACATGAAGACCAAGGATTGGGTCATCGAAGCGGAGCTCAAGAGAATCGAGAGTGCCACTACCATGCAGGACCTCATGCATGAATGTGAAGTAAAGGCATAGAATGCTCACAGCCCTCGTTGATGGAGCAGCAATGGTGGCAAGCATAGATCTTCGGGCAAGGGTGGCGATGATGCACAGATCTTGTCGCCGCTACTGCTGGAGGTCGCTAGAATCGCTAATGCCAAGACACCAATGCTGTCACTCTATTTCTGCCTTTGTTGTGGTATTAGAGAAGGAGGCGGTGATGGTAGTGGTGGTGATGGCAGTAGTAGTGGCGGTAGTTGGAGATGAGAGTGGTGGTAAGGAAGGATTTGGGTCGTGGTGGATTTTGATTTGGGAGAATGGTGGTGTAGAGTAAAAAAGAAAAGTTAGAGTTAGGTTATATTAGAGGGTACTTTGGAGTTTTCAAATAATTTTTTAGGATTTGAGTAGTTTGTTAGTAAAAGTTCATCTTTTATGGATAGAAATGGTAGTTTACTCTTTTATCTTCAACAAAAATGTTAGGTCCCACGTAATTCTGTGTATAAAATAGAAAAAGTATAAGTAACTAATTCTGGCAACAGATTTGTTACCCCCATTTTTGTGTGGGAGTATCTGTTCTGGACAAGAAAAGTACCTGAAACATTACTAACTTAAGCATCCAAGTGTCTTGCAGATTGTCCTCCCGGCCTGGTTCTGCTTTCTCCGAAGTTAGGATCTTCGATCTTCCTGTCTCATCAACTCGTTACCTCATAACATGTACGAACATTTGGCATCGTTTGTGGGGACCCTACATAATCGGAGCCATGGCTGAACAAAAATCCACTCGATGATCAACCTAAACACTCCTTTCAAGGAGTCACATCAAGAAGATGGACATGAGATAGATGTCACTCCACCTACGTACGAGGAACATCAAGTTCCTCCGATTTTGAAAATCACGAGCCACAAAATGCAGAAACTCAGAATAATGGGGCTCGTGATTTTGCAGGCTTAGGGGACGACTATGTGCATTCTATGCAATAAATGCACCATAGAGTGCAAGATCTGGAACATTATCGGATAGAACTGGAACGTCGCTTAGCGGAACGGTCACAATTCGGGCAATCTCGTTCCCAAAGTCGAGCATCCAAGGTTCATAACTACCATAGCCCTGAAAGGAAAAACCTAGAAAGGATCGTCCTTGACCAAAGGCGTGATAGCGATGGACGACGTTCACCTCAAAGACACAAGAGGTCGCCCAGGCGTGATGACGAGCATTGTGACATTGAGAGAAAGGGGAGATATGAGTTCCGTTCAGCCAGTCTAGAAGGAAACGATCTCCACAAAGGAGTCCAACCCCTAAAAGACACAGGGATGCTCGGAAACATGTGATCATGGGTCAAACCCCATTTACATCTCATGTCCTCCAAGTTCACTTTCCCAAACATTTTGACAAACCGATAGATCTCAAGTATGAAGTAAAGTCGGATCCTTAGAAGCACATTAATGCTTTTGAAGCTTGAATGAATCTCGAAAGGGTAGGAGATGCTATCCGGTGCAAGGCTTTTCCGATAACACTGTCAGGACCAGCAATGGCCTGGTTCAACACATTGTCCTTTGGATCCATCTCTTCTTTTGCTGATGTCAAAATAAAAATTTTGGCCCACTTCACTACAAGAAGAAATTAAGCCAAACACCCTATTTCATTACTTGGTGTGGAACAAAGAACAGGGAAAACAATATGAGATTACTTGGATCGCGTTGACAAAGCTCTGTTGGAAGTAAAACACGTGAATTTCTGAAGTCGTGTGCTTATGTCTTATAGCTAGTTTGTTAGAAGGGGACTTCAGGAGGCACCTAACCTTCAAAGACGTGAAAACCATGGAGGAAACCCACCAAATCGCCTTGGAGTATATGAGAGATGAGGATGTCTTGAGGGTAGTCTCGACCAAAAGGAAAAACCCAATTCCGTCACCCCAAGAAATTTTCTACATATACACCCTTAGTAGCATCTTTGACTGAAGTGTACCAACAAGTGTCACACCAAGGCATTCTCCCAAAGGCAAAATAGATTCGACCAATGGCTTCTTTGAATAAGTCGCAATACTGTGACTATCACAAGTCCTATGGTCATAGAACAGAGGATTGTATTGATATTAAAGATGCATTGGAACAAGCAATACAGGATGGTAAACTTTTCGAATTCATTCAGCATGTTAGCCCGCCTAAACGGCACACATAATGATGACGAAGATCGTAAAGTCAGGAACCCAAGGAATACAAGGACTGTAGAAGCCCCGGACGAGACTACCCAAGTCGTGGTGAATGTGGTTGTGGCAAAAAATGGGTTGTCAAAATCCAAATCCGAAAATACAATGAAGAAGGATCTTAAAGTTGCAAGCTCAGAAGTTCTGAAGATAACTAGCATCCCAACTGCGCAGTTCATGGTAGATGATTTCTAATATACCACATCTGATGATGATGAGCCTTTGATGATCACCACGAAGTTAGGAAATGGAATCGTGTAGAGAATTCTGGTTGATACAGGGGCAGATTCAAATTACTTTTCAGGAATTTTTTGACGCATTGGGGCTATAGGATCAGGACTTGAAACCACATCTTCCTAGGGTGGTGGGGTTAGGAGATCACTACATCAAGCTCGATGATGCTATTGATCTCCTGTTTACTATGGGAGAAGGTGCTGATCTGCAAGCAGTACAAGCTGAGTTTGTCGTTCTGAAGGATTTGACATCTTATAATATGATTTTCGAAAGGAAGACGCTCAACGACCTCTGTGTGTTTATATCAACCAAATTCTCTGTCATTGAATTCTTAACCTCTGAAGGTTGGATAGCTACTATCCAAAGAGATCAGGTGTTAGCTTTGAAGTGCAACAAGGCCAGTTTGACTCTCAGGAATAAAGCCAAAGATTATACTGGAGTGTTTTCAGTTGACTTGGATTCTTGAGTTCAAGAGAAGCCGAGACCAGAACCAAATGAAAACCTGGAAAACTTTCAAATTGGTAACGTAGCAGAAAAATACACCATGATCAATAAAGATTTGCCTTATCGCCAAAAGTTAGAACTTCAAAACTTCTTGAGAGATAATGTGGATTTATTTGCCTAAGAACCTTCTAATATGCCAGGAATTGATCCGACATTCATGTCCCACCAACTTGCTATTGACCCTACTTTTAAACTGGTTGCACAGCGACGTCGGAAGATGTCACCCGACCGAGCTACCGAGGTCAAAAGGCAAGTTCAAGGATTATTGGATGCTGGATTTATTCCAGATTTGACGTATTCGACGTGGCTATCTAATGTCGTGATGGTGAAAAAATCTAATGAAAAATGGCGTATATGTGTAGACTACATGAATTTGAATAAAGCATGTCCAAAGGATTGTTTTTCCTTGCCTAACATTGATAACATGATCTATTCAACCTTGGGATATCGTATTTTAAGTTTCCTAGATGCTTATAGTGGATATAACCAAATACTTATGTACAAACCTGATGAAGAGAAAACAACTTTTATTATCCCTGAAGGAATCTACTGTTATACTATAATGCCTTTCGGTCTGAAAAATGCAGGGACCACTTATCAAAGATTGATGACTAAAGTCTTCAAGCAGCAAATCAGAAAGAACATGAAAGTTTACATTGACGACATGTTGATAAAGACAAAACAAGATTTTAACTTGATTACTAATTTGCAATAGATTTTCACTAGATAAGGTTGAACCGGATGAAGTGTGCATTCGGAATTTAGAGAGGTAAGTTCTTGGGCTTTATAGTTACCCAAAAGGGAATAGAAGCTAATTCTGAGAAATCTCAAGCTATTCTAGACACGTTGAGTCCTCAAAATCTTAAAGGAGGTACAAAGACTTATAGGTCGGTTAGCTGCTTTGTCAACATTCTTAGGAGCTTCTGCTAAAAAGGCAAAGCCATTTTTTAATTTAAAAGGAAGGGTGTGTGACGAGTGGACAGAAGTCGGCTAATTAAGAAATCAAAATAGAGAATGCGTTGAGAGTATAGTTCTTAACCAGCTAAGATCCACCTTGTCAATTTAGAAAAGTTGTCACAAAATTTTAGAAATAATAATACTAGGAGTATGAGTCCCAGGTCATCTTCCAACGAGTTGTAGGAAAGGGTACTAATTTATTAATTAGGAAATTTCTGAAAGAGTTTGAGTTTGGGTATTGAGCAATTAAATAATTATAAACTAAAGTAATAAAACTAAGAATTATTATTAATATAAAAAGTCTTGACTAGGGGAATGATTAATTGGAAGTTCTATCCTTGTTGGGATCTCTTAAATGTAGTATCAAAAAGGTTGTTGTTTTCACTTAGTTAACCCTTACTAAATAAAGGAAAGTCAAGTGACTGAGCTAATCCTTATTCGCAAATCCTAGTCCTCTCCCTTGGGAAGGTCTAGTGTTAGTAAATACAGAACTAGCCAACAACTTCTAATTTAACCAACACTTAAGCCTTCCAACTCAAGTGCCTCCTTTTAATCCACCCCCATGTCAAGTTTGGGAATCTACTCCATTGACATTAATATAATACTCAGAAAAATATAAGAAAAAGATATAATGAATCAAATAAAATAAAATAGAGACTAAAAATTAATTAAAAGTAAAAGTAATCTTCTTTATCAAAAATCCATGAAAATAATCCAATTGTAATTCTGAATAAACTAAATAAGGATATGGAAGACTAAGGGACAAAGTAAACAAACTAGAATAATGTTTTCAACGGAGGTAATGACTTCTTCAATATCCAAAAGCAAAAGTAATGAATGTAAAGTGAACCTAGAGGGAAAGTAATCCTCTCTAAATTTAGATCTAAAAACCTAAAAACTATTCTAATGTATCTAAAACTATATGTCTATTATGTGTAAGATGTGTGTTGAGTCTCCGCATGTTCCCTGGCTTTATTCTGTGTTTCTGGGCCGAAAACTGGGTCAAAACGCGGCCCAAAATCGTCCCCAGCGTTTCCTGTTAATTCTGCAGATCGCGCAGGTCACGTGTATGCGTCGTCCACGCGTTTGCGTCATTCAGCGATTTTTCTTGTCATGCGTACGCGTCATCCACGCATTCTCGTTATTCGTGCAGACTCCAATCCACGCGTACGCGTCAGGCACGCACTCGCGTCACTGCAATTTTCTTCATTCCGCGCGGTCGCGTGAGCCACGTGCGCGCGTCAGTGTTCGCTGGTCATCTCCTTAGTTTCTTGTGTTCCTTCCATTTTTGCAAGCTTCCTCTCCATTCTCTAAGTCATTCCTGCCCTATGAAGCCTGAAACACTTAACACACGGATCACGGCATCGAATGGTATAAAGGAGAATTAAAATACACTAATTAAAGATCTCTAGGAAGCAAGTTTTCAACCATAGAATAATATTAGGAAGGAATTATAAAACCATGCAATTAGTATGAATAAGTGGGTAAAGACTTGATGAAACCACTCAATTAAACATAATGTAAATCATAAAATAGTGGTTTATCAACCTCCCCACACTTAAACATTAGCATGTCCTCATGCTTAGTTTAAGGAGATAAAATAAATGAGTAGGAAAAAGTAAGACTCATGCAATGCAATGCAACTTTATGTATATGAATGCAACTATATGATTCTGTCTACTTGGTTAAAATAAATAAGTTCTTCAAGATAAAAATAACTAAAACTTCACTAATTCAAACTATACAGTAAAGACAAATAAACTTGTAAGAAGACAGCTTATGAAAGCAGGGAACATAGAATCAAGCATTGAACCCTCACTGGTGGTGTATATGCACTCTAGTCTCTCTAGTGTATCAGGTAATCACTCTACTCTTCTCTAATCATGCTTTCTATACCTTGTTCTTCACCTAACCAATCAACAAATATTTAATGCACCAATACAAGCATCATGAGGTCTTTTCAAGGTTGTAATGGGGCCAAGGTAAAGGTGAGGGTATATATATGGCTAAGTGAGCTATAAATTGAATCCTTGATTAACCTAAACTCTTACCTATATACACACTCTTATTTTCTTCTTAGAGCATCCTTAACTTACCCAAAATTTTCCCACTTTTGTATTACATACTCATGCATCAACTTTTCTCTTAACTTGTATCACATATGCATTGATCTTTTCATTAACTTAACTTAGCATTGGGGTAATTTTGTCCCCTTATTTAATTACTTAATTACTTGAATTTTTTTTTTGGATTTTTTTTAAGCATAAAAATAAACATAACATTGCCAATGCACATGGATTTTTAATTTTTCTAGTTTCACATGAGTAGGTACCCAAATTCCCATTATTTTATCATGACACATTCCCTTATTAACCAATGTTCCCACAATCTTCCCAAACTCAATTGACACACAATTTCTATCTTAAGCTAACCAAAGATTTAATTGGGATATTTAATTGTTTTTCCGCTTAAAGCTAGTAATGTGATAAAATATAGAACAAATAGGATTTAAAAGGCTCAAAGTGGCTAACAAAGGTAATTGGAAGGGTAGGCTATTTTGGGATAAGTGAGCTTAAAACAAATAATGGCCTCAATCATACGCATGCATATAACACATTAAATATTGGACATATAGGATGGAACAAAATATAGATCACAATCATAGAGAAGTAAACACACAAGAATAAAAATATTTATGGTTAAATAGTGTAACCATGTAATTAGGCTCAAATCTCACAGGTTGTGTGTTCTTAGCTTTTAACTATGTTCCAATTACAACTTCTAACAATTTTAACACAAAAATTTTGGTTTAAATTAGTGAAATTTTCCAAAAATATGGTCTTAAAAAGAAACTTATTATTTTCTAACCAAATAGAACATGCATGCAATTAACCTATTACTATGCAATTTATCCTATCCTAAACAAAAGAAAAATTAACCAAATATCCTATTTTATTGGTGTTTAAGGAAAAGAAATTACCTCCGAAAGTCAGGTACTGACCGACCTCCCCACACTTAAAGCTTTGCACCGTCCTCGGTGCCATCTGTCAAGAACAAAGAGGGGCTGGTAGCAGCATCTCCACCATCGGGACCGTCATGGCTCCCTGTGCTGGTAAATGAAGTGGAGTCCGGAGTGTCTGGGTCTTCTTTAGGTGGGTGGTTACCAACAAGTAGCTCCTTGAGGTATGTAAATCTGCGCTTGTTACGACGCT
>NC_029793.2:120595551-120614799 GCF_000816755.2 Arachis ipaensis
CGCTCTCTTTGCTTTCCTTTCCGATCAAGCCAGTCTAGCCTCTCAAGTATCTGATGGAGCAGTTGGTTTGTTGAAGGTGCTTGTGATTTGGAAGAAGAAGGGATATCTTCTGCTGGTTCTGTGCTCCGGTTGATAGTGGTTGCTGCAGGTCTGATATACTTTTCGTTAGGGATGCATTGATCATCTCGTGGAATCATGGCTTTGGTGTCCCCAGCTCTGTAGGAGACTCCGGCTACTGAGACTAGATCTGAAACCAAGGCAGGAAAAGGTAAGTTACCCGCAATCTGTATGTGTCCCATAGCATGAAGAATGTGTCTTGGTAAATTGAGGTGCTGGTCTGTAAGGATACACCAGAGTAGAACAACCATGTCTACAGTGAAGGAGGACTCGTGAGTGCTTGGAAAGACGTAATGGGACATGATCTGTGCCCAAACTCGACCCTCCAAGGTGAGTGTGGAAGCCAATATTCTCTTAGGTCGAGATCGATGGTATCCATAGGTCTATTTGCTGCCAGGTTGTGCTATAACTCTGAGAACAGCGTCCCAGTCAAATTGGTATGTCTGGCATTTGAATGAGGCTTCTTGGAATGCGTCCAATCCTTTTGGAGCAGGGGAAAGATTTAGAGCTCTCTGAATGGCCTCTTCTGTTATGGGGACTTGCTTTTGACGAACATAGATAGACTGCATGGTTGGCATGTGAAAATTAGAGTAGAATTCAACTACCCATGATAGATTAACCTGCCGTGGCTGTCTCTGTAGGAATCCCCATTGTCTTCGCTCAATGCGGGGCTCAACAAATTCAGCAATGTTGTTCGGGAGGATAAGAAGGTACTCATTGTTATAATTCCTCTCAGCCAGGATGGGGAACATCTGCTCACAGTAGCGGTTAGTGAACCGCGCAGTGTCCTTTACTGGAAAAGCTTTTTCTTTTTCATCGACCTTGATGATCCTCTTGATTCGCTTTGCTGAGGGCTTTACTGCGGTTGAAGATGGCTCTGTCATTAGTGCTCTTTTTGTTCTTTTCCTTGCTGGTGGTTTAGGAGTAGCTTTCTCTTTGCCCTTTTTGGTGGCCATCCTGAAAGGAAAAAGATAAGTACTTTTAAAACTTCAAGGGTTAGAGCAAGGAATAGAACAGGATACGTGATAATCAATGCACGGTAAAGAAGGATGTCGTTAACACATGGTCATGACTACATGTGAAAAGTTCATCAATGGAAACATAGCAAGTGCAGGTGATGACAATTCAATGCAAGATGTTTATTGGCATGCTGGCAAAGGCATGAGTAGCATAGATCAAGCATTAAATGTCCAAGTTAGATTACCAACTCTTTCAAACTAACAACTTGTTTGTATTGACAATTATATTTAATCAATAAAATATAAAAGGGATTTTGTGAAAAACAGGTATTAGAGTAGTAGAATGACATAAAAGTAATGCATGATGCTATACGGGATTTTTCACAAACACATAGCATGCATGGTGAATATGTTATTGAAAGTATTAAATTGGACATGCAAGCAACCCTTTAAGAAGTAATATTAATTGTCAAACAATTCCACAATAATTCACAAGCAAAAATATAGAAGAAAACAATCATCCAAATAAATTTCTAACACCAATTAAAGGAATAAAAAGAAAAAGAAAGAAAAGGAAAATATAGATAATGAAAGTAAAAACAAAAAGAAAAAGAAAACATAAATAAAAATAATAAAGGAAAAGTAAAAAGTAAGAAAAGAAAGAAAAGAAACTTGATAATGGATGTGAAAAATAAGGGAGGAGGAAGTAAAAAGTGAGAAAGAATAAAGAAGGAAGAAGAGAGAAGAAAGAAATAAGAAAGAAAAGAAAAGATTTAGATTTGGAAAAGAAAAGATATGATATTTGGCGCTGATTTGGATAAGTTGTGCGCGCCACATGTGACGCGGACGCGTGGGTCACACGATCGCGTGGCTTGATTTGTGCTATTGGCGTGAGTGTAGCCTTGCGTACGCACAACTTTCTGTTTTAAATGCATTTTGCCAAAAATCTGGGTGACGCGTTTGCGTGGTTGACGCGATCGCGTGAATGGCCATATTTTGAAAAATGACACAAATGCGTGGGTCACGTGATCGTGTGCTAGGGCTTGTGCTTCTAGCATCATTCCAGCCCAGCTCCATCATAACTCTCTGCCATACACCTCTTTACGTCGATTTTGCAGGGCCACGCGTTCGCGTGGGTGACGCGGTCGCGTGGGAGGCTCTTTTTTAAAATGATGTGGTCGCGTGGTTGACGCGGTCATGTAGGCATGTTTGTGCCTAAGGCACGCCTCCAGCCACGCTTTCGCGTGACTCTCTACTTCTTTTCTTCTCGTGTCCAAGGCACATATGACGCGGACGCGTCAGCGACGCTTACGAGTCACGTGCATTTTTTTATATGCAGTATGCAAATGTAAACTATATGCAGCTATATGCAGAGATTATGAGAAGAGTCATTAACAAAAATAAAAATAGAATACAGTAAAATAAAACTAAGAATGAAACTGAACAATCATACCATGGTGGGTTTTCTCTCACCTACCACTTTGCTTTTACATCCTTAAGTTGGACGTTCTTCAGGCTCATTCTGCTTCTGTTGGTGGGTCTTCCAAGAGGAAAACCTCTAATTCTTTGTGATCCTTAATCTTTTCTCCATGATAAAGCTTTAGGCGATGTCCATTGACCTTTAGAAATTTGGAGCTAGAAGGATGACGCAGGTGAAAAACTCCGTATGGCTCTGCCTTTTCTACTCTATAGGGACCTTCCCATCTTGATCTCAGTTTACCTGGCATAAGTCTCAGCCTGGAGTTATATAGAAGAACTAACTTTTCTGGTTTGAATTTTCTCCTTTTTATGTGCTTGTCATGGACAGCCTTCATCTTCTCCTTGTATCGCCTGGAATTGTCATATGCTTCTAGGCGAAGGTTCTCCAGTTTTGCTAGTTGCAGTTTTCTTTCAGCACCAGCTTCTTCAAAATTCATATTGCACTCCCTCACAGCCCAGAAAGCTTTGTGTCCCACCTCCACTGGAAGGTGGCAAGCCTCTCCGTATACTAAGTAGAAAGGGCTCATCCCAATGGGTGTCTTGTATGCTGTTCTATATGCCCAGAGTGCATCTTGTAGCCTGGCACTCCAGTCCTTCTTATGAGGCTTTACTATCTTCTCTAGAATACATTTAATCTCTCTGTTAGACACTTCTGCTTGTCCATTGGTTTGGGGATGATAAGCTGGTTCTACTTTATGAACAATCCCATGCTTTTTCAGTAATCCTGTCAGTCTCCTGTTACAAAAGTGAGTGCCTTGATCGCTCACGATTGCTCGTGGTGATCCAAAGCGACAAATAATATGGTTTCTAACAAAGGAAACAATAGTGTTAGCATCATCAGTACGGGTAGGAATTGCTTCCACCCATTTAGAAACATAATCTACAGCTAACAGTATATAAAGGTAAATTAGAGTTTGGGAATGGACCCATGAAGTCAATGCCCCAAACATCAAAAATTTCACAGAAAAGCATAATCTGTTGAGGCATCTCATCCCTCTTGGATATATTACCAAATCTTTGGCATGGGGAACAAGATTTACAAAATTCAACAGCATCTTTAAAAAGAGTGGGCCACCAGAATCCACAGTATAGAATTTTTCTAGCTGTTCTTTGAGGGCCAAAATGTCCTCCACTCTCAAAAGAGTGGCATGCCTCTAAAATGGACTGGAATTCTGATTGTGGTACACATCTTTTAATTACCTGGTCAGCACCACACCTCCACAAATATGGATAATCCCATATAAAGTATTTAGATTCACTTTTCAGCTTGTCCCTTTGATGCTTAGTAAAATTGGGAGGGAAAATATGGCTAACTAGATAATTAGCTACAGGTGCATACCAAGGAACTACTTCAGATACTGCTTGCAAACTATCAAATGGAAAAGTATCATTTATAGGAGTGGAGTCATGCTTAATATGCTTAAGGCGACTCAAGTGGTCTGCCACTAAATTCTGGTTACCACTCATATCCTTAATTTCTAAATCAAATTCTTGCAGCAACAGTATCCAACGTATCAATCTTGGTTTAAACTCTTTTTTAGCTAGTAAACATTTTAGAGCTGCATGGTCTGAGTACACTACTACCTTAGTACCAAGTAAATATGCTCGAAATTTATCCAGAGCAAAGACAATAGCAAAAAACTCTTTTTCAGTAGAAGTGTAATTAGACTGAGCAGCGTCTAAAGTCTTAGACGCATAAGCAATTACAAAAGGGTCCTTACCTTCGCGCTGAGCCAGCGCCGCTCCTACTGCATGGTTGGAGGCATCACACATAATTTAAATGGCTGGCTCCAGTCTGGTCCTCTCACAATCGGAGCTTGAGTCAGGGCGATCTTCAGCTTATCAAACGCTTGCATGCAATTCTCACTGAATTCGAACTCAATATCTTTCTGCAGCAAACTGGATAAAGGCAATGCTACCTTACTGAAGTCCTTAATGAATCTCCTGTAAGAACCTGCGTGGCCAAGAAACGAACGGACTTCCCTCACAGAGGAGGGGTAAGGTAAACTAGAAATGACATCTACCTTTGCTGGATCTACAGAAATACTAGTATTAGACACAACATGTCCTAGTACAATTTCTTGTTTTACCATAAAATGACATTTTTCAAAATTCAACACAAGGTTTGTACTAACACACCTGTCTAATACTCTAGACAAACTATCCAAGCAAAGGCTAAATGAATCACCATATACGCTAAAATCATCCATAAAAACTTCCATACAGTTCTCTATAAGATCTGAAAAGATGCTCATCATGCATCTTTGAAAAGTAGCAGGTGCATTACATAAGCCAAAAGGCATCCTTTTATAAGCATACGTTCCAAAGGGACATGTAAAAGTGGTCTTCTCCTGATCTTCAGGAGCTATATGAATTTGAAAGTAACCTGTATAGCCATCTAAAAAGCAATAATGGGATTTACTTGACAGGCGATCAAGCATCTGATCAATAAATGGCAAGGGGTAATGATCCTTACGAGTGGCTTGGTTGAGACGCCTATAGTCAATGCAAACCCTCCATGAATTCTGCACTCTAGTTGTCAGGAGCTCTCCATGCTCATTCTTTATTGTTATGACTCCAGACTTTTTGGGGTTGTCTTGCCATCCTTGATTATAGTTTCCACCTTGGTTTTAATTGCCGCCTTGTTGATTGTATCCTTGATTCGGGCGGTCATAGAAGTTATGAGTAGCTGCCACAGTGTTGTCTTCTTGTTGGAGCTGCGGACATTCATCAGTATAATGACTATAATCAACACATATTCCGCATACTCTTTGTGGGACTAACTGTTGGCTCTATTGTGGTAGGTGAGGCTGAGCTTGTTGTTGTTGGTTCAACTACATTTGCTTCAGTGGGTTGGTCATTTCACATATACTCTGTGTAAGAGTAGTAGTTTCAATGCTAGAGGAAACCTCTGATTTTGCTCAACCTCTCCATACCAAAAATAGAAGAAGAAGATTTCGATCAGTAGAGGAAGATCCTTGGAGGGAAGGCTTGTCTCTGATTTTGCTCAACCACCACAGGAGGTAGCTACAGTGGCTACGTGATGGAGGAGGCAGAACTTGGAGCAGATGAAGCTGTCATCATCATAACTCATCAAGAGCTAGGAATCCATCTTGGAGAACAAGGCAAGATGGAGGACTTGGATTGATGAAGATTAGTGACCAAGGAAGGACTAGAGGTAATTGCATGTTGGGTTTTACATTTGGTTATCTCTTCTCTCTCTCTGGCCGAACCGGTTTGCATAAAGAAGAAGAAGTTTAGCTTGGTTTATTTGGGTTTCAACCATGGAGGCTTCCCCCTATAAGTAAGGGAGAACAGCCAGGGCTTGAGGCAAGGAGTGAGAGTGCAAGGCACAAAGTTCTCATAGCTACCCAAGCTAACAGAAGTTCTTCTCCTTCAATGTGTTTCAAGTTGTATTTTTCTGTTTAATTTTGTCTGTCTTGAGTCTCATGGAAAAAGGCAAACAGTGAGGTTTGTAAGAAAAAACCATAGAGCAAAAAAAGGCAGAGAGTGCAAAATTAAAAAAAAAAGCCATAGATGTCCTTAGAGGTCCTTTGTACATCTGTGTTGTGTTTCATGATTCTGTGGGAATCCCCTTGCAAGTTGGGTTAGCACTTAGCAGTTGAAAGCTTGGCATTGACCAAGTCAAGTTCAGGGTTGGGGTTTAGATTCTGGACTTGTCCCAGATAGGAAGGGTAGTTCCTAGGGATAATTGGTGTTTGTAATCAAGAATGATTATAGTGAAATTCCATCATTGTTGTGATGGAGACTGGATGTAGGCTGCCTTGCACTTAGCAGCTGAACCAGGATATATCTTGGTGTAATTCTCTCTCTTCTACTCCATTTTCTATTTCTGCTGCCCAGGAGATAAAACTGAAAAATATCTCGTGCCGAGTGACAAGATAAAAAGAAAAGTCTCGTGGCTGGGTACGAGACAAAAATCAAAAAGTCTCTTGAAGTTGTTTCAAAGACCAGCAAGTGTTATTAAGCGAAAAATGAGCTAAGATTCAACCCCCCTTCTCTTAGCCACTGAAAACCATCAATTGGTATCAGAGCTTGGTCTCAAAGAGATCAAGCTTTGCAGCTTGGAGAAAAGATCCAGATGGCAGAAAACAGTGGCTCAACTCTGGTATCCTACAATCTGACAGAAGGACAGTCAAGCAACAGACCTCCTCTTTTCAATGGGAAAAATTACACCTATTGGAAGGAGAGAATAAAGATCTTTGTGCAAGCAGTGGATTACCGACTCTGGAAAATTATCTTGGAAGGTCCTCAGTTTCCAACCACTATAAGTGCTGAAGGAGTAATCTCACTTAAACCAGAAGCAAGTTGGACCGAAGATGACAGAAAGAAGGTGGAGCTCAATGCCAAGGCTATCAACTTGCTCAACTGTGCTATCAGCTTTGAGGAGTACCGACAGGTATCACGATGCACAACGGCAAAGGAAATATGGTACAAACTTCAAATCACTCATGAAGGAACCACCATAGTAAAGAAGATAAGGATAGACATGTTAACCAGAGAATATGAAATGTTCTCAATGAAGGAAGGAGATTCAATAGATGAAATGTTTGAAAGATTCAAAATCATCATTGTTGGCTTGGATGCTTTGGGAATTACGTATCCTGATTCTGTACTTGTGAGGAGAGTTCTAAGATGTCTTACTAAAGAGTGGGAAACAAAAGCTTTAATCATATCTGCGAGTAGTGGTCTAGATTCCATGACATATGATGACTTGAGAGGAAACCTACTTGCTTTTGAAAACACTTATTTGAAAAAAGATTCAAAAAAGAAAGGAATTGCTTTTACATCTATTACTAACCCCCTGGATGATGAATCCAGTGATAATTCCTCTGAAAATGAATTTGTGTTGTTTACTAAAAAAATTCAGAAAAATGGTGAAGTTCAAGGAGAGAAGCAAGGGAAGCAACTCTAGGAAACAAAGGAAAGATCTCAGCAAGGTGACATGTTACAACTGCAAAGAAACTGGGCATTTCAAGTCAGATTGCCCTAAGATGAAGAAAGAAGAGAAGCCAAAGAAGGGAAAGAAGAAATGTCTGATGGCTTCTTGGGAGGACTTGGAAAATGATTCTGAAGATGATGAAGAATTCGAAACCAAGTCTCAACCATGCCTTATGGCAGACCACGTTGAACAGGTAGTCACTTATAACCCTGACACTGAAGCTCTTCATCTTATGATAGACCACCTTTCTGAAAAAAATTAGATGCTTCTTGCTGGATAATCAAGAACTTGAACAACAAATCACCATTCTTAAAGCAGAAAATGGTTTTCTTAAAGAAAAACTAAGGGAGGCCGAAACTGTTGTTGATCTTGTTGAAGAAAACAAGCAGTTAAAAGCCCAACTTAGGAGTTGTGAAAATGATCATTCTGTTGTTGCATATGTAAACTATTTTAAGGAAAATGAAGAGTTGCTTAAAGAGGTCAAAAGGCTTAAAGAAGACTTAGCCAAGTTCACTCAAAGTTCTGAAAATCTGAATCAAATCTTGGCTAGTCAAAAACCTCTTTATGATAAAGCTAGCTTGGGATTCTATAAATCTGTTGAGAAATCTTATTTTGAAAATATTGCCTCATCTTCTAATGATACAAGGTTTCAAAACCCAACAAGCTTTAACAAAACAGCAACTCCAAGGTTTTGTAGACTATGTAACCAAAATGGACACTTTCCCATTCAATATTTTTTTGGTGAAAGGATGATTGGTGATAAAGTTTACAAAGTTATTTTTGATTATAATGGATTAGGACATAAGAGATGGTTTAACGTGAAAGGATCCAAGAAGATTTAGATACCTAAGGTTACTTGAGCCTGTTTTGTAGGTGTGCCTAGCATCCAAATGGAAGGAGAATATGTGGTACATAGACAGCGGATGTTCTAGGCATATGACCGGAAAGATAACCTTCTTCATAAAGCTTGATGAGTATGATGGAGGATTTGTCATTTTCAGTGATGACAATAAAGGAAAGATAGTGGCCGTTGGGAAAATTGGTAAAAGCTTTTCATCTTGTATAAATGATGTTCTTCTTGTAAATGGTTTGAAACATAATTTACTTAGTGTAATCCAATTGTGTGATCTAGGATATGAAGTTATGATTAGAAAGTTTGTGTGTTTATTTGTTTGTGAAAAAACTGGGAATATTTTATTTGAGGCTAAAAGGTGCAATAATGTGTATGGATTGACTCTTGAGGACTTGAAAGAACAAAATGTAACATGCTTTACTTCTTTTGAATCTAAAAAATGGCTATGGCATAGAAAATTGGGTCATGCTAGCATGTACCAAATTTCTAAGCTAGTCAAGAAAAATTTGGTTAGAGAAATTCCAAATATCAAATTTGATAAGGATCTTACTTGTGATGCTTGCCAATTGGGCAAACAAGTAAAATCCTCTTTTAAACCAAAGGATGGAATTTCAACCAAAAGGCCATTAGAGATGTTACACCTTGATCTTTTTGGTCCAACAAGAACTCAAAGTTTAGGAGGTAAACACTATAGTCTAGTGGTAGTAGATGATTACTCTAGATTTGGTTGGGTACTATTTCTTGCTCATAAAAATGATACTTTCCAAGCTTTCTCAACCTTTTGCAAAAGAATTCAAAATGAAAAAGATTTAAAAGTTGTCCATTTGAGAAGTGATCATGGAAAAGAATTTGAAAACCAAGACTTTGAAAAATTCTGTGATGACTTTGGAATTGCTCATAACTTTTCATACCCTATAACCCCTCAACAAAATGGGGTGGTTGAGAGAAGGAATAAAAGCCTTCAAGAGATGACTAGGGCCATGTTATGTGAAAATGAGATTCCAAAATTTCTATGGGCGGAAGCTGTAAATACAGCTTGTTATATTTTGAATAGGACCATTATTAGAAAAGGGTTGAAGAAAACTCCTTATGAGCTATGGAAATGAACCCCTCCAAATCTTAAGTATTTCCATATTTTTAGATGCAAATGCTTTGTACTTAACAATAAAGAAAACCTTGGTAAATTTGATCCAAAATCCTATGAAGGAATGTTTGTTGGATACTCCACCACTAGCAATGCCTATAGAATTTACCTCAAAGAACATAGAACTATAGAGGAATCCATACATGTAACTTTTTGTGATTCTAATTTAATTCCCAGTACTGTGATAGAAAATGATTCAGATTGTGAAGATGCTGTCAACACGGAAACAAGTGAAGAAAATCCCAAGTCTGTTCTAAATGAAGAATCTGTCTGTCCAGTTTTATCTCGTCAGGATGAAGGAGACATTTCTGTTTTGTCTCCTGAGCCAGCAAGAGAAACTGGAACAGACCAGCGTGATGAGGCTCAACAAGGCTTAACTTCAATCCGAAAACCAAGAGAATGGAAGTCCATGAGGGGTTATCCTCACGACTTTATTATTGGTGATCCCTCACAAAGTGTGACAACAAGATCCTCAACCAAAAGGCAATCCGAACCAAGCAATTTTGCTCTCTTGTCACAAATGGAACCCAACAATGTAAAGCAAGCTCTTGAAGATCCATCATGGGTCAAAGCCATGCAAGAAGAACTTGCTCAATTCGACAAGAATGAGGTTTGGACTTTAGTACCCCATCCGGATGGTAAGAAGGTAATGGGTACTAAGTGGGTTTTCAAAAATAAATTAGGTGAGGATGGAAAAGTTGTCCATAACAAGGCTAGATTAGTGGCCCAAGGTTACAATCAAGAAGAGGGTATAGATTTTGATGAGTCTTTTGCTCCGGTAGCCAGAATGGAAGCAATTAGATTGCTTCTTGCCTATGCTGCCCATAAGGGTTTTAAAATGTTTCAAATGGATGTCAAATGTGCTTTTCTTAATGGCTTTATTGATAGAGAAGTGTTTGTGGTACAACCCCCAGATTTTGAAGATAAAGAATTTTCAAACCATGTTTTCAAACTCTCTAAGGCTCTTTATGGCCTTAGACAAGCTCCAAGAGCTTGGTATGAAAGGCTTAGTGCCTTCTTGTTGGAGAATCAATTTCAAAGGGGTACCACCGATACTACTTTATTTATTAAAGTATCTAATGATGATATTCTCCTAGTTCAAGTCTATATGGATGACATTGTGTTTGGATTGGCCAATGAATCCTTGTGTGAAGAGTTTGGAAAACTCATGACTAGTGAGTTTGAGATGAGCTTAATGGGAGAGCTAACTTTCTTTCTTGGCCTCCAAATTAAACAAACTCCTAGTGGTACCTTTATTCACCAAGGAAAGTATGCAAAAGAACTTATCAAAAAATTTGGCCTAGAAAGTTCCAAACCAATGGGAACACCAATGCATCCAAACCAGTGTTCTGAGAACCGGACCGGACCGGCCAGTTCGACCAGATTAACTAAAAACCGGCCCTCTTACCGGTCCGGTTGATGGCAAAAATCGATATGCAAAAAACCGGCCAAAAAACCGGTCAAACTGGTGGTTAACCGGTAAACCGGGTGAACCAGTTCGGTTTTCAGGAGTGCCGGTTTGCTATTTCTAACCAAAATTGCACCGTTTTGATTAATAAAAATTGGGGAAAACTGAAAAGAAAGCCCAAACGGGCAGAGAGATAGACACCCCCCTTTCCCTTCTCTCTCTCTCTCACCAAAATCCAACCCTAAAGCCAAAACCTTGCTAACACACACCAAAGTCGCGCTGAAGGAGAAGGCGGCGAGAGGCAGAAGACGACGATAGAGCTCACATAGTAGGGGACAGAGGAACTCGCAGCTTCAATCTCTGGGAGAGGAAGCGCATGCACCGTCGGAGATGAGGGAGACGATCACGACGAAACAGAAAGGACGGCGGAGTCTAGAGAAGAACTAGACGCTGGTGGCTTCTGCAGAACGGGACGGTGTTGGCCTTATGGGAGTGTGGCGGACTGGAGGTGGTGACTGGACAGTGAAGAAGAAAGGGTATTGATCGAACTGAACTAGGTTACATGCGAGACGAAAGGTTCGAATTGGTGGCGCTCAGTCGCGGAAAAAAATCCGATAAACAGCGGTGAACGATCGCCTCGATCACTGTCGAGTGACCAAATTGATTTGGGGATTAGGGTTTCTCTGTCCATCGTTGCCTCTCCGTTTTTCGTTGCTTGCTTCTTCGACGTCGTCAACGGTAAGCTCCTCCAGTGCTTCTTCAGTTTGATTTCTGGGAGTTGATTGCTGTTTTTCTGGAATATGTTGATCGTGAATCGTTGTTTTTCTGGGTTATATGCTTGTTATGTGACTTAAGTTTTTTCATTGTTCATTGTTGTTGTGAAGAGAGCTGGATTGTTGGTATTTGATCTGACTTTTGGACTATTATTATTGATTATATATAATGTTCTGAGTTATTTTTGTGTTGTTGTTCTGATTTTTGGACTATTATTGTTCTGACTTGGTATTTGTTCTGATGCTAAATTAATTTATTAGTTATTGACTTGTTGCTGAGTAAAATTATTCAAGAATTTTTTATTTTGAAGATGGAATAATGAGACAGTGATCACCAAGTTAAAAATTTTAATATATTTATTTTAATATTTAATTAAACCGGTTCAACCATGGTTAGCCATTAAACCGTTGAACCAGTACCTCTACCGGTTTATTGACCGGTCCGGTTCTCAGAACCTTGATCCAAATACAAAACTTGAAAAGGATGATGATGGCAAAGATGTGGATGAAACAAGGTATAGATGAATGATAGGTTCACTTATGTACCTTACCTCCTCTAGACCGGATATTGTTCAAAGTGTGGGTGTATGCTCAAGGTTTCAATCTCACCCAAAAGAATCCCATCTTTCATCCGTTAAGCGCATCATTAGATACATTAAGGGAACTAGTGATTATGGCTTGTGGTATCTAAAATCTGATGATTTTTGTGCAGTAGGGTTTTGTGATGCAGATTATGCGGGAGATAGGGTGGATAGACGGAGCACATCTGGCATGTGTTGCTTCCTTGGAAGCTCACTCAACATGTGGTCAATCAAAAAACAAGCCACAGTGGCTCTATCCACAGCTGAAGCTGAATATATTTCTGCATCTGCATGTTGTTCACAACTAATTTGGTTAAAAATGAAGTTGGAAGATTACAAATTAAAGATCAATAGTATACCCTTATTTTGTGATAATATGAGTGCTATAAACATTTCAAAAAATCCTGTTCTGCACTCAAGAACCAAGCACATTGAAATTAAATATCATTTCATTAGAGAACATGTGCAAAAGGGTACTATTGATATTCACTTTGTAAAATCTGAAGACCAACTTGCTGACATTTTTACAAAACCCCTCTGTGAAGACATATTCTGCACTTTGAGAAAAAGTTTGGGAATGATAGATTTAAGCTCTATTGATAACTTGTGAAATTTTTGATTCTGTTTAGTTTTGTCTCGTAGGAAAGCAGGAGATAAAAATCAGGATGTGTTGAAAGGGCTATGATCAAGGGGGAGAATGCGCAGACATAAATTCTTTTGGGCCCACCAAACTTCTCTGACTCCACTCTAAGCATTTTGTTAGTTCCTCTTTGTGTAAATCACAATTCCTTTTGATGTCCCATCAAATCTTGTTGAAAGAGGTTATTGTCAAATCAAATCTTTTCCCTCTTCTCATCCCTTGATTCTAGGAAACCACTTTTCAGTTTTCATTTCAAATTAAAAGGAAACTCCCTTGGTTAATAACCGCCCATTAATGAGTATTAACTCCCTCCAATTCTCTCTCCACTCCACATTTAATGCGTCCCTAACCTCCCTCTTCTCTCCCCTCAATTCGGTTCTCTTCATCTTTCTCCCTTCCACTTCTCCATTTTCTTTATCATGAAAAAGAAAACCGTCCCAAGAAAAGTGAAAGAATCCTCTTCTCCCAAAAACTTTCCACACCTTAAACCCACACTCATATACATATTCATTCTACCTCTTCATCTTCTCCCTCACCACCATCCAAGCACACAGACACCATGAGGAGAAAATTCATTGCAACAAAGACTACTTCAAGGAAAAAGAAGGAGAAAGTACCCGTGGCTGAAGAAGAAGAATCCCATACTTCACCACTTCCATCACCACAGCCATCACCACCAAAGAAGACCACCCCCGGACACAGTTCCTAGAAGTCAAAAAGCTTTGTGTTGCACAATACCAGGGAGCCCGCAAATTTGGAATCGTTGGATTTCAAAAACAAGTTCAACAAATCACATTCACACTTTGATCCGGCCAGGTTCAATTCATGTGCATCCTATGAGTTTCATAAGGAAGTATTGGAGAAACGCCACCTTTGTGCCACCTACCTAGTCAATCTCGACTCACTCACAAACAAAGGGATCAACATTTCTCCTCTGTTTGAACTTCTACAATGGACTCCACTGCTCCATATTCAGAAACCTGTTTACCCTGGATTGGTACATGAGTTTTATGCTAATATGAGGCTGATTGATGGTACAATTCACTCCTATGTAAAGAGGGTATACATAACTCTGAACTCTGAGATAATCGGGGCTGCCCTAGGCTATACAAATGAGGGACCAAAGGCATACATGACTGAGAAGTGGGACTCCCAGGTTGGAGTCACATACAAGATTTCCCTGCAACATATTTGTGAAAACTTATCTGGCTTGGACGGCACCATTCCGACTCACAAGGCACTAGGCCCTATAAACTCCCTGCTCCACAGGATCATCACTCATATCCTAACCCCTCAAAGTGGTTCACATAACCGAGTAACTGTTTCTGACTCTCTCATACTTTTTGCTCTTGTTACTTCTACTCATATCTCATTTGGTTACCTTATGATAAGGCACATGTGCGAATCTGTTAAGAGTACCAAAAAGGCGAATCTGCCTTATGGCATGTTTCTCACAAGTATCTTTGAATATTTTAAAATTGATCTAACAAATGAAGCTGTAGAAAATAAGGTCTCAATGATTAAAGGAGGAGGAGCTTTGAAGGGAACCAAGGAAAAGAAGTCAGTAGCCTCGGATAGTGAGTTTGAGAGTCGGCCTGAGTTTTTCAAGACAACAGAATCAATCAAAGAAATCCTCACCGAATTCACCAACATGTCGGAGCTAATGGTACAATCCTATAAGGCAGCCCGCAAGCAAGCTTTTGAACATGAGAGGGCTTGGATGAGGTGCAAAGATAGGGTGAGTCTGATGTTGCAGAGTTTTGAGGAGGAGATGGGTGCTGCTAGTGAAGAGGAGGCAGATGGCTTTGAGTTCAATTTATTAGATGATTGATCACTGTTTTCTTCTTATATTTGATATTGGCTTGATTAGGCTCAATTTGATACTGTAGTAGTCTGCTTGGATACTTTAGACCTATGACATTATGATAAACTCTTGGTATTTTGACTATATTTTGGATATTTTGCTTCCAATATCATTTTTGTGCAGGTGCCCCTTGATGTCAAAAGGGGGAGAAATGGCTGAAAATTGAAATTGAGAGAAAATAGGGGATGAAATCCTTGTGGATTTATGATCATCCTTGTTTTAAATATTTGCTATTTTGTTGGTGTGATATGATTAATGCTTGTGATGCATTTGTTTTATAGATATGACTACTGGGTTATGAATTAGAAGTATGTTACCTTGGTGAATATGCTTGCTGAATACTTTATTTTTGGCAATTCCTTTAAGCTGTGATATGAAAATAATTTTTGATAGTTGCTATGGTTTGAGATCATAAATATTTTCCTGGCCATGATTACTTTACTCTGATATGTTAATTGGAAAATATTTTCAAACAGCTTGAACAGCAGTGTCTTGAAACATCAAAATCTTTTTTATATGTACTTAATTGCTCTGTGTAAGTTTGAGTAGAAAATCAATTTTATGATAACAAATGAGTTTTGTTTATCACTCCTATTCTGCTCATAAATCAAGCCATTCAACATTACAAAATTTTATATGTTGAATAACATAGTTGCCTTAAGCTTGATTTCAAAAGTTACAGGTAAAACTTCCCTTGGTAAAATAGCATATATTAAGGGGGAGCCATGTAACAATTGGAAAGGAAGAAATCCAAGTATTCAAAAGGGAGTACTCTAATCTTTGAATTTCTTTCCATTTCAATTTTTAATAATGTTTGTCATCAAGGGGGAGATTGATGAGTTTGGAAAACTCTAATTTAAATTGATGATGATCAAACATTATTAACACAATTAATTGTAAAATTATTAATTAAGATCTTCATAATTACAATTGCTAATTTAATAATTTTGTTGGTGTAGGTTTCTGTTGGGCCGAAAAATTATTGGCTAGCCTAACATGAATTCATATACTCAGCCTTGATATTATATTGTTAAGATCATGGTGGCTGAAATTATAGTTATGTTTCTTGGGCCGAATAGAAAAGAAAAGATCCGAAGCCCAATATGAAATCAAAATTCAGCCTTATGCAAATTATGATATGAATGTTGGCTGAATTGTTTAGTTGGGCCAGATTCTATTAACATTATCATTAGCCCATATTTAACTAAAGATCCAATGCTTGGTCCAAAACCAATTGAGAAAAAAAAAACAAATGTTTTGCTTCATGCTTCCAACGGATCTCATTTCTCATTTTGGGATGGATTTCAAAACTCAATTAACTTGCATTGGAAACATGAGAGAGAGTTAGCTTTTGATTTGATGGACATCATCAATGCTACACGCTACCTAAAGCAAGGGAAGTGGGAAACTTAATTTACTTTATCACATTCATTAATTATTGTTCAAGTTTCTCTTTCTTCACTCTCATCTCTCTTCCCCTACTTCGGTCACTTCACAGAGAAAGCTTGGAAGCTATGGCTAGTCACCGAAAGGAAGGAGATACAAGCAACAAGACCATTGTAATGATGGCAAGAAAAAAAAGCAAAAAGTATGTTGTGGCTAAGATCTTCAACCAAGAAAGGTAAGATTTGGTGAAGTAAGCTCAACCTCTCCATACCAAAAATGGAAGAAGAAGATTTCGGTCAGTAGAGGAAGATCCTTGGAGGGAAGGCTTGTCTCTGATTTTGCTCAACTACCACAGGAGGTAGCTACAGTGGCTACGTGATGGAGGAGGCAGAACTTGGATCAGATGAAGCTGTCATCATTATAACTCATCAAGGGCTAGGAATCCGTCTTGGAGAACAAGACAAGATGGAAGGCTCGGATTGATGAAGCTTGGTGACCAAGGAAGGACTAGAGGTAATTGCATGTTAGATTTTATATTCGGTTATCTCTTCTCTCTCTCTGGCCGAACCGGTTTGCATGAAGAAGAAGAAGTTTGGCTTGGTTTATTTGGGTTTCAACCGTGGAAACTTCCCCCTATAGGTAAGGGAGAACAGCCAGGGCTTGAGGCAAGGAGTGAGAGTACAAAGCACAGAGTTCTCATAGCTACCCAATCTAACAGAAGTTCTTCTTCTTCAATGTGTTTCAAGTTGTATTTTTCTGTTTAATTTTCTCTGTCTTGGGTCTCATGGAAAAAGACAAATAATAAGGTTTGTAAGAAAAAGCCATAGAGCGGAAAAAGGCAGAGAGTGCAAAATTAAAAGAAAAAGCCATAGATGTCCTTAGAAGTCCTTTATACATCTGTGTTGTGTTTCATGATTCTGTGGGAATCACCTGCAAGTTGGGTTAGCACTTAGCAGTTGAAAGCTTGGCAGTGACCAAGTCAAGTTCAGGATTGGAGTTTAGATTCTGGACTTGTCCCGAATAGGAAGGGTAGTTCCTAGGGAGAATTGGTGTTTGTAATCAAGAATGATTATAGTGAAATTCCATCATTGTTGTGATGGAGACTGGATGTAGGCTGCCTTGCACTTAGCAGCTGAACCAGGATATATCTTAGTGTAATTCTCTCTCTTCTACTCCATTTTCTGTTTCTGCTGCCCAGGAGATAAAACTGAAAAATATCTCGTGCCGGGTGACGAGATAAAAAGAAAAGTCTTGTGGCTGGATACGAGACAAAAATCAAAAAGTCTCTTGAAGTTGTTTCAAAGACCAGCAAGTGTTATTAAGTGAAAAAGGGGCTAAGATTCAACCCCCCCTTCTCTTAGCCACTGAAAACCATCAATAACATATTAAAATCTAATCTTACAATTCATCATTTAAGAGTAAAAAAAAATTTACATGAAGACAATTATAAAAGAGAAAGTACGAGGAGCCAATGAATATAGTGTACAATGTGTACAATAGTGATAAAATTGAAATTAACATCAAATGATAATTAAATTAATTAATTATTAATAATTTTCAATTTGAAATTCAAAGCAAATAAGGATTTGCAGTTAAGTACACCGCAAAAACGGCTTCCCTCTCCCCCATGTGATGTTAATTCCTTCTCGTCCACTCTCTTTCCTTCTCACCGGTGAAAGCTCCGACAGCAACATCAGTTGCCGCCGCCAAAGCATCAGACCACGTCGCCCTGCGACCCGCCAACGTACGAGCAGAACCGTCGTGCACTTTGCGTCGCTCACTAGAAGCATCTCAATGCGCCGGCCATGCGGCCCCCTCCCACACCCGGCGTGTTTCACCATCACTCCGTTTTTATCCACCACAAACAAGGCATAGAAGTGGCTGGCCGTATCATGCGTGGATCACTCCTCACAGCCACGTTAATAGAGAACGGTAATAATTAGGATTAGTAATTAACATTTCACTTTCTTTGCATAAAAGCTTCTACATTACAGAACAAAATTCGAAAAAATCTGTTTGAGTGGCTACATTATTTATAAATCACTATTAGGATTTCTATAACTTTAAATCTTCTCCAGACTCCAGAAAAATTTAATCTTTTCCATAACTTTTAATAATTAAAATAACCATCTGGCTACTTAATGAAATGAACATCCAACATTTATTAATTATATATACTTAAACTAACCATTCTCATAAAAATTATAATAACCATCTACCAACCTATTAAACTAAACATCCATCAATGAACATGTAAGGGGAACGCATGGGTGGAAAAGGCATGGGTGCAGCTGTGGGGCTGCAGGGTGTCACATTGTTAAAATTTGAAATTTAAAACTGGGAATTTAAAATTTAAAATTTGATGGTTATTTTGTCACATATTTTGGGAGTTTTGGTAGTGAGTAGGAAATGGTTAAAATTTGAAAGTGGGAATAAAAGTTTTTTTGTTATTAGAGTTTAGGAGGTATTTTTTATTTTTAATCCACCGTGGGCCAATAAATCAGTTCATTGTACATATTGTCAAGATTTCTTATTGTCTCTCTAACGAGAGTTCCTTATAAAATCTTCATGAGAGAGAGAGAACCCAAATTCATAGAAATAGAAAGAGATAGAGTAGAAACTACATCTCATATCTCACTAACACCAAAGAGAAGAATCTAAAATGAGTAAAATTTTGATATTGGTAAAATATATGAAAGAAAAAGTATAGGTAACTAACTATGTATGCAACTAACTTGAGCTAACTTTTTAAATTTCAAAAAAAGCTCCCTTAGTATTTGCGTTGCGCATATTCTTCTTCGCCAAATTCGCGCCGCAGCGCTGTGCCTCCCATCACCCACACACCAGCGCGTCTGTGGGCAGAAGCAGCGCCTCCTTCACAGTCGATGACGCACGAGAGAGCGACTGCCATGATTACGCTGCACACGGTATTTTTCTTCTTTTAGGTCTTGGACGATTCTTTTAATTAGTTTTGAATTTTTTTTTCCTAACTTTCGGATGTATCTTTTTTATAAGTTTTAAATGTTTCTTTTTCTTATGTTTTAGACGGTTCTTCTTTTTAGGTTTTAAATTATTTTATTA
>NC_029793.2:120614894-120616526 GCF_000816755.2 Arachis ipaensis
AATGTTTCTTTTCTTAATTTTCAGATGTCCTTTTTTTAATATTTTTGAATGTGTCGTTTTGTTATGTTTTGAGTTTTTTTAAATGATTTTGGATATCTCTTTTTTTGTTAGATTTTGGATACTTTTTTTGTGACGTTTCTGATATTTATTTCTATTAGATTTTATATATTCGTTTTACAATGATTTTGGATATTTTTGTTCATTTAGTTTTAATTTTTTTTTAGATTTTGGATGGAGTAAATGGTCAAATTAGTTCAAAAAAGATCACTCGTTCTCCAAATGGGTCTCCGAAAGATTTTTTTTAATCAAATTCGTCTTTTAAAGGTTTTAAATTAGTCATGTTAGTCCTTTATCATTTTTTTATAGTGTCAAAATTTGATAATGTAATACATTACGTGACACCACAACACACACTTAAGAGTCTTAATTAACTATTAACATAATAAGTTTATGAAATTAGATAAAATCAAAACCTAATTAAGGGGAGAATTTAAAACATTGAAATCCCTCTATTTAAGTTGATTTGATCTACTTTCATAAACTAATCATATTAATTGTCAATTAGGACTACTAAGTGTGTGTTATAATATTACTTAATATACCACATCAACAAACTCTGACGTCGTCGTTAGTAATAAAAGTGACGGAAGAGCTAACACGACTAATTTAAAAGTTTTAAAAGACAAATTTAATTAAAAAAATTTTCGAAAATTAATTTAAAGATCGAGTGATCTTTCAAGAACTAATTGGATTATTTACTCATTTTAGATATTTTTTTTATTTAGTTTTGGGGGATAATTTAAATTCAAATTTCCTATGAAATGAAGCATGGAACGCACTAGCATTCGCGTCAATACACCTTTAAGGCTTTAACTATGATATGATTTTTTCCCCTTGACTTTGACTTGTTCTGGACATAATTTTCTGCATCATGACAACATTCTCCAACAAAAATCTATTTTGGACTTTTCTCAAGGAACAATAGTCCATCTTAGCAGTAAACTACATAGTACTAGTTTTGATCATCATCATCACCATGTTCTAACTTCTAAGTTCTATCATTTTTCTATGAGAAGCACATATCAGCTATGATCTGCAAAACCAGTTGAAAATTTGAAGAGCAAATACATGAATTCCAATATGGAGGAAACTACTACTCTTCCTCTGAATATCTCCCATGTCAACAAGCCTATGATCTTCACCAATAGGCTACACATGCTTCTCCACTCTATTGCTTTGTGCTTCTTATTCTATTACAGACTCTGTTACTTCTTTCAACCTAGAGCAACACCACCATTATTGTTACCCTGGATTCTTGTATTTTTATCTGAGATCATTCTTTCCTTCATTTGGATACTAGGCCAAGCATATAGATGGAACCCAATTTCAAGAACTGTGTTCCCTCAAAGGCTACCTGAAGATCAAAAGCTTCCTCATATTGATGTGTTCATATGCACTGCAGATCCTACTAAGGAGCCTACTATTGATGTCATGAACACTTTGTTATCAGCCATGGCACTTGATTACCCTCCACATAAGCTTCATCTGTATGTTTTCTAGCTACAAATTCTTCAATTTTGTTCATGTATGCTTCTAATTTGTTTAACACAGGTTTGTACTTTTACAACTTAG
>NC_029793.2:120616637-120625242 GCF_000816755.2 Arachis ipaensis
ATTTTTTATTCAAAAATATTTCTGACGTTTAATTTCATTCAATTTTGTTTCTAACGTTTTTTATTTGTGTCAAAATTACCCCTGAACGTTTGGGACAAAATTGAAAACGTTTAGGCGTAGCTTTAACACAAATCGAAAATATCATGGACAAATTTGAATGAAATTAAATATTAGGTATGTTTTTGAAGAAAATTGTGAAAGTTAGGAACATGCTTTACTCTGTATATATCAGATGTTGAAGTTAACTTTCTATGAAATGTTTTTTGGATTTTATGACCATTGACCAATGCTTCATTTATGTGGTTCTCTTCAGGAAAAGTATGAGGTTTTCAAAGAAGACATGTTAAGATTTAGAGAAGATGAGGTTCACTCTGGAGATGCTACTGGCATAACAAGTCAAAATCATGCATCTATCATTGAGGTATAGTATGAGTATTTTTTTAAAAAAAGTAGCTTGATTATGGTTTAATTAGCTAAATTCAAAGCTTGGTAGGCTCTATTTGTTCAATTATAGTTCAGATGAATCAAATTCAAACCTGTGGACTTGATTAATATAAGTGCTTGAACCAAACCAGTGCTTTAATTTGGCCTTTGCAATGTTTGTGTTACATATAGAGAGCACAGTAATTTTCTCTGAGGTGCTGGATGGTGTTTACAATGAATTTCAGTCATATGACAACAAAATCAGGTATGTTCTTGGCAGGTGATACAAGAAGATAGCAGAGATGAAATAGAGCCTGTGAATTTGCCTAGTCTTGTATACGTTTCCCGCGAGAAAAAGCCTTCTCATCCTCACCATTTCAAAGCTGGAGCACTCAATGCACTTGTAAAATTCTCTACATCTCTAAATTTATTCATTATTCAAGGCATTTTCTTGGAACAAAACAAAATTCTTAAACTCAAACCATTCACAAGTATGAGCAAGAGCCTTGATATTTGCATTTACTTTGTCATGTTGCAGTATCGCGTCTCTGCCGTGATGAGCAATTCTCCATACATTCTAGTGCTGGACTGTGACATGTTCTGCAGCGAGCCGGATTCAGCGCGACAAGCACTGTGTTTCCACCTTGATCCAAAGCTATCACCTTCCCTTGCATATGTGCAATTCCCACAGAAATTTCACAACATAAGCAAGAATGATATATATGATAGTCAGCACAGATCAGCATACAAAGTAAAGTAGAGCATACCAAATACATATCTACATCTTCAAAAAAGTAGCATTTACTAAGTTTCTTTTCCCATAACTTAGGTTCTATGGCAAGGTATGGATGGACTTAGGGGGCCTGTGTTGTCTGGCACAGGATTCTATATGAAAAGGGAAGCTCTATATGGAAATTACAAAATCAAAGGTACAGAACATGATGAAATTATTCAGTTGTTTTTGCTTTAGATATGAGTATCACAACTGCATACTCATTGTTAGGCACTGAACTTGAACCCCAACAACAATTTGGCACATCCAACAAGTTAATCAAATCCTTAAAACAACAGAATTTCACTCCTGATTTGGTGAATGGCGGGAAAGCTTTACCTGATGAAGAGACTCTACTTTTGGCTTCATGTAACTATGAAACTAACACTAAATGGGGTCAAGAGGTAATAAAGATTAAGAATATCTATGTTTTTTTTCTCCATTAACACAATGACTTTCAATGTGCTTATTCCTTATTACAGATTGGATTCTTGTATGGTACTGTATGTGAAGATGTTCACACTGGATTCATGCTGAATTGCAATGGTTGGAATTCAGTTTTTTGTGATCCACCTAAGCCACAGTTCCTTGGAAACAGTACAACTAACCTGAATGAATTGCTAATTCAAGGAACAAGATGGGGTTCTGGTCTTCTTGACATTGGTTCAAGCAGGTTCTGCCCTCTTATATATGGACCTCTAAGGATGTCCCTACTTCAAAGCCTTTGTGTTTCTGAGCTTACATATTTCCCTCTTTATTGTTTGCCTCTTTGGTGTTTTGCCATTGTCCCTCAACTTTGTCTACTATATGGATTTTCCCTCTACCCTAAGGTACCAAACAACTAAAAGATTCATCTCTTATATTATTTTTCCCCTTTCAAAGTTCAGTTTAGTCTCTGAGATTGTATTTATAAAGGTTATTTTAGTCCTTTGGTGATACATCATCATGTCATGTTACGTGACATTAACTAATTATGTGATGCACCACATGACATTCATCATAGGTAGTGTCACATTATCAGTCAATAACACAGAATATTTATGTCTAATGTCTTTAATTAACACTGCAGCTAGTATCCCATCATTAGTCAATGCCACGTGTCATGCTAATTAACATGTCACTTAACATGACCTATCAATAAAATAGTAATAGTTAATTGGTCAATTATAGTGTGAAGATGAAAATTTATACAAGAGAATATATAGATTCATTTTAAACTATAAAAATAATTATCTAACAGTACTAGTAATAAATTGATAGAGCAGTGTGCCCCTAGTTAAACTAAGTACGATAAATGTATCTTTAAACATTGAATTCAACATTCACTTGTTATATTTGCTTCACATATTGTGACATAATGACTCTAATGCTTTATTTTGTGTGTCAGGTCTCAGACCCAATTTTCTTCATTTTTCTGTTCATCTTCCTATCATCTCTAACAAAACACTTAGTTGAAGTCCTCACAACTGGAGGAACATTCAGAAAGTGGATAATAGAACAAAGGATATGGATGATGAAATCAGTCACATGCCACTTCTATGGATTGTTGGATGCAACACTCAAAAAACTTGGTCTAAGAGAGGGTAGTTTCATGCCGACCAACAAAGTGGAGGATCATGAACAAACCATGTTGTACCAAATGGACAAGTATGATTTCAGGACATCAAAAATGTTTCTTGTTCCAATGGTTGCAATCATAATCTTCAACATGAGTTGCTTCTTTGGGGGAATCTATAGAGTGGCTTCAGTTGGAGATTGGAACAGCATGTTCATGCAGCTATTGCTTCCATGTTATGTCATTGTTGTGAATTATCCCATCATTGAAGGGCTGATAAGAAAAGACAAAGGAAGCATTTCAACTTCAGTGATTATACTTTCTAACTTTTTGGTAACTATTATTCATTTTGTACTTTCTCCTCTCCTAAGATAAGTGTAGTAGTAGGGGCGGAATTTAGCCACTGAGTGTAGTATTAATATATAATCTTTATGTTAAAATCTTTTGTTCTCAAAAAATCTTTTCAAACTCAGCCACTGAGTGTAGTATTCTATTTATGCTACCTTGCGAAAAACATTCATATAGCTTTGGTGTTATTTTTCATAATATTATTTGCATTTGTATTATTAAATATAATTTGCTACGAAAGTAGGTCAAATGATCCGATAGTTTATTTGTATTTAGGCGAGTGAACAATTAACTCTTCGGTATTTGTATTTGTCTAGAAAAACAACGACTAAAATTTTAAAATGGCCCCTGATATCCCAATTAAACTATTTAGGTCCGAGATTAATTTCCGAAAACAGCAGTCAGAATGCCCTATTTTTAGTACTGTAGTGACTTACTTAACAGAGTAATAAATTAAATTTAATTATTTAAAGTTTTAAATTTATTTTATCTTTTTATTATTTTAACTATTGAATAAATGACCATTTATACCCATGAGAGATGAAAACGCTGATATTTGTATCTATGATAGCCTGAAACTAAAGTTATACCCATGATAGATGCCCTCTGTGTGACAAAAATGTCCTGACTTGAATCTGAGCTTGGTTCGTAGGAATCCGATCCTACGTGGCACTCCCTCCCTTATCTTCAACCCCTCTCTCTCTTACTCACACACACTCTCTCTCTCTAGACCCCACTCTTCACTCTTCAAACCCCACTCTGGCCCCTTCTTCCTCAACACTCGCTCCCTCACCATCCACTCCGCCCTTCACGCCGACAAAGCCATCCTCTTCTCCCTCTCCACCACCTCTAACCCCATCAAGGACACCCTCCTCACTCTCATGCTTTCCAACCACTCTTTCTTCATCCTCACCTTCTCCACCTCCCCTTCCTCTTCCGCACTCCAAATCCGGGATGGTACTTCTCAACCATCTCTTCATACCGGTCAACCAAGCCAGCCCAGTAACCGTGCAGGTAGTAAGAATTTTCAAGGAAAACAACAGCATCATCGTCTCCCTCGTCTTCATCTATCTCTTTCCCATACTCATTCTCCTCTTCATCAATTATGGAAAAAAAATTCAAACTTTGAAAAAAAATCAGACACTCCACAAATTAGTAACACAAAAAATCAAAGTGAAGGAGAAAAGGACCCGCGATTGAGGAACGCAGATATGAACGTGTTGGTAATATTTATTTCTCGAATAAATGTTCTAATTTTTAACAGCATCTCTCTCTTTCTCTGAGTACAATTATTCAATTAAGCTAAGCAAACGAAGCACCCATCTTTGTACAGAAGAGAGAGAGAACAAAAATAACATAGAGACAGAAGACATGTCTGCTTTTGATACCTACAGCGTCGACTCCGATCACCACCAAAACCACGCCGACAAAGACAACTTCTCCGGATACGGTGGCTACTCCAACTTCTCCAGCAGCAATGTCCCCGTCGTTGACCACACTTCTCCGTCTACTTCACCAGACATCTTCGGGTTCAGCTTATAAAGCCTGTAACTTCAACTTTAGCCTACTATACCACCTTTCTACCTTAAACCGCTTCATCAAGATAACCTGACCTAGTGGCATTTCTTCCCCGGTTTGAAACTTCCTGTTTTGTATCTGGATCCAAGCTACTCCAGTCTCCCTTCGAACTGGTGCATGTAGCAGAAAATGGTAACGACAACGGCTACCACGACGACAGCGTTTTTATCTCAGACGAACCAGTGCTTCCAGCGCCTACAGAGATGGGATCAGAGGAAGGTTACGCCCTTCGTGAGTGGCGCCAGTGAGAAGTGAGAAATGATGAAAAATTTTGGGAATTTGGAAGATTCAAAAAACCTTAATAAGGATGAGGTTGTTGATGTTGACGATGAGAGGAGAAAGAGACTGTTGAGGAAGAGGCAGAAACGTCGAGAAGGGAGAACGGTGAGTCGATGATGTTGATGGCTATGGTGGTAGCAAGGAATGAGAGCGGTGGTAGGGTTTCAGAGTTAGGAATTGGGGAAGAGAAGATGGGGAATAAAATTATAAATTAAAATTAGATTATATTTAAAGGGTTTGGGGGTTTGGAGTGGCACGTAGGATTGGATTCCTACGAACCAAGCTCAGATCCAAGTCAGGGCACTTTTGTCACATGGAGGGCATCTATCATGGGTATAACTTTAGTTTCAGGCTATCATGGGTACAAATGTCAGCGTTTTCATCTCTCATGAGTATAAATGGTCATTTATAACTTAATTAAATTTAGTATTTTTTCATTCTCAAATTCCAGCCGTCACCACTCTCTTATTCTCTTAAACACTTTTCTTAATTTCATATTTTCAATTTTTTTCTATTTCTTTTTTACTAATCATTTTCTCTTTATCAAAAAGTAAATTTTAAATATTTTTTTATATAACTCTCTATGACTCTATGTATCTTTGATCAATTTACTAATTTAGAATATATATTTTTTTATTTTTAAAAATAATAATAAAAAATATTTTTCATCTTATTTTATTGTATGTCATTTTTTATTTTTTTGTATTCGAATAATTAATATACACTTTTAATTTTTTAAATTTAAATTAATATATCTTTTGATAATAACGTATATTATTTTTGCTTTTCTAACCTAAATTTTTTGAATCCGTCACTCACCAATACTGTTGACACTATAATCACTCGTGTATATGGCAAATGAATGTTTATGATTCAATGTGATCCATAGTCACCTTTATCACTCTAAATCTACTGATCAATCCTCGGTAAACTCCAAATTGTTCTGCCTTTCTCCATTCTTTAGAAGAATCATGTAATAATTCATTCAAATGATAATCAAATTAACTAGATTTAAACCGCGCATCCCTAAATCTCTTATAATATTAATAACGCACATTAATTTTAAATATTTTTAGTTATTTTAATTATATTAATTATAAAAATATTGATATAATTTTAATTCTTATTCATTATTCAATAATAATAATAATAATAAAATTGAAATTATCACATGGATAAAGTAACATCTTAAAATTATAATAATTTATCACTGGTAATCGTAAAAATTATAATAGGGTTACGTAAAATTATTTTTAGCATTAGCATATAATAATTCTACAAGTTATTTTTTTATTACTTTAACTTGTTATAATTCTATCTTCTTATGATATTTATTTCAAACATTTTTAGTTATTATACTCGTCCATGATAATATATCTCTACTCCCTTTCCATTTCAATCTGTGTATATTAGGTATAATATTCTTATTTATTGTCCGAGATTTCTCTAATCATGATAGAAGATCTACTTAATATACTAAAACTGGGTTTTCTCCCAACTTATAATGGTGAGGTGTTACTTTTTTGTTAATCCATTTTTCCTCAAAAATGATTACACTATTCACTCTTCTAAATTTATTTTAGAAAAATATTTTTAATTAATATAATTATATTATAATTAGTATTTAATGAATAATACATAATTATACTAATTTAAGAAATTGTCTTTATTATAATTATATCAAATCTATGATATGATATGATAATAATATGCTAATGATATGAGTTATAATTATTCTTTTCAATGCACGAGTTATTCAATACTAATTGTCAATTATTAATATTTTTTAATTATTATTTTTCAATTATTATTTTTAATCAAACATAATTAGTAACAAATTGATACATACATTAATGGTGACAAATTGATATTAATATTAATTAATTAATTAATTAATTAATAACAATAATAATAATAATAGAAAAGGTCTAAACAGCACATGCACACGTTATATTTTTAAAAAATAAAACATATTTTTAAAAAGATTAAGATATCAATAATTAAAAATAAAAAAATAAACATAATTCTATAATTCTAATTGCCATAATATGATGCTAACGTTGATAGTGGTAAATTGATATTGATATCAATAATTAATTTCTATAGTTATTTTTGTACTTCTAATTGCCATAAATATGATACTAACGTTAATAGTGGTAAGTTGATATTGATATCAATAATTAATTTTTATAATTATTTTTGTACTACTAACCTAGGTTATATATAGTGTTTCTTTTGCGATTTGTGAGTCTAAATCTAACAGACAAAGCATTCTTTTTTTTCTAATTTGTTATTCTTCTTTGATTGAGCAATTGTTTCCAAGGAGCTTTGTAGGTCAAGTTCAAGTCTCATTTCCTTCACGCTTTCTGCGTTTGTCCGAAAATATTCGAAGTGGAGCATCTAATAAGATTGAATTTTCTCAATTTAGGTTCAATTTTGAAAAATTCGTTCAAATTTGAAGATGCAATTTCAAACATTGGTACTATATTTAAATTTTCTTCTCTTAAACTTTTGTATTAAAATAATTTTATAACATACTGTGATTTTTCCAGAAACAACTGGCCTTCTGGTTTATCAATGTAATGTCATTGAGAAAAATAAAGGTCAATTTGGTTTGACAATTTTAACAAGAAGATGGTCTGAATTTGTACGGATTCTATATGTTGTATCTTATAATGTTATTTTAGTTGGTTGTCGTTACTAGAATGACTCTAATCTATACGTATCTAAGGACTAGAATAGCTTAAATATTATTTAAATAATTTAGTTCTAATATTAGTATTTGATTAAATTAGTTTTAGAAAAATTTAAATTGTTGCCTCAATTTATATATTATGACTATTCTTTTTGGATGTTGTTCTTTAATTTTTTTAATATGAAATTTCTTTCTTTTTTCGATTTTTAAGTTTATTTTTTTCTTGGATATGTGTATCACCTTTTTTTATTTTTTGTATTTCAGATTAGTAATGCAATTATTAAGAGAAATGTAATTCATCAATATATTAAAGTGATTAAAAATTTAATTATATTGTGTGGACACAAGATTGATTAATTAAGATTAAAGCGTGCAAAAAGAAAATTAAAAGAGTCACAATACGTGATTTTACTTTTCTTGCCAATGTATAAATAAATAAGAAAATTATTATTATTATTTATGAAGATTATTATGCGTATGATGGTATTAATGGAATAACAAAATCATTGAATGATTGTAGGCTCAAATAAAATATTCATAATCAGAAAATTAAAAAATAATTAGCATAGGTGACTAAGTCCAAGTGCAGCTCCATGGACAACAATGGCGGCGTAGCCTCCAGCAGCTCGATAGCGTCCCTCTCTCTCACGCGTTCAGTTTCTCTAGCTCGTTTTTCGACATCGTTAGCAGCAGACGCGCTCCTCCTTTTTCTGGTTTGGAGGCGACTTGACAGTGGTGGAGCTCCAACGGAGAGGCATGGTAGCGGCAGCTCCTCCTCTCTTCTTTCCTCTCCTTCTTTTCCATTTCCCTCTCTTTTCTTTCTTCCTTTCTTTCTTTCTTTTTCTGACCGTTGTGTGTGTGTGTAAGGAAAAGGGGGTGGCGGTTGGAATTAAGGGGATGATGTGAGAATGTCTGTTGTGTAAATTAGGGTTAAGGTTTTAATTTGAGAAAAAAA
>NC_029793.2:120625271-120628570 GCF_000816755.2 Arachis ipaensis
ATCCAAGGATTGTAAAATTAGAAAAAATTCTAATTTAGTTCAAACTCAATTTATCCGAACTTGATTTAATTACCTTTAATAAAGTAATTTCTGATATTAAAGTCTTTAATGAATAAATAAAATTGAAATTGACTCATAATAAGATTTTCCAAAGGTTTTGGGTCTTACAATAGTTGTGAATTTAATTCCAAAATGTTTTGCCCTTTTGATCGTACCAACTATAGAGTCAGTTGAAACATTTAACCATACACTGATCAACATCTCATCATCTTTCTATTGCCAATGTTGAATACTATCTTGCCTATGATTTTTAATTTCATCATCATTGAGATCGATAGTATCTAATCCACGAGGGTTGACAAAATCAAAATATTGCGAACTCGGACTAGATTGTATCAGAATCTGAGGGGATGGGTTAGAAGAGTCACCAATACCAGATGAGTTATGTCTCGATGTATTAAATTGAGTTAGAAACAATAAGAATGTTGGAGTAACATTTTCAATAAAGAGATTAAATATGGATGAAAATGGATAATGTGGTGTTGTTGACTTTTGATTATGTGGTTAGAAAATAGGAAATTGATTATTATAAAGAATTTGAAAATTGAAATTAAAAAGATTTTATAAGTTTGAACTTTGAAATATATTTAGTAATGTGAAGTTTTGATTTGGAATTCGAGAGTTTGAAGTTTGAGATTATTGGGTATTTGAAATTTAAAAAAAAATAAATAATTAATTTAATTATTTTTTTATAAAAGAGATCTCACTTTTATTTTTAAGGATACGATTTTTTTTTTTGAATAACAGCAAGATCGTCGTATCTCCGGCGAACTCTATAATTTATATAGAGTTTGCCATACTCCTGGCGAACCCTATGATGAGTTCAGCACACTATTTAAACTTGGTGGGACCATTTTTTTTTGTCCCTTTCTTCTTCTATTCTCTCTTCCAAATTTTTTCTGTTACTTTTTTCTGTTTTTTCGTCATCCATAAAGTTTGGTGTGGACAATATTCTCAGTTCTAGGTTAGTAAACAATAAATAAGTTATAGTCAATTTTTGTTATCTTAATTAGAATTATTGCTTTTGCTTAATTAAAGTTACTGTTTACATATTAGATAAAATTGTTTGGTATAGATTTTTTGCTGGTTAGAATACCAGATTTACTGTTTACATGTTAGTTAGTTAGACGTACTTTTAAGTGTTGTTATGTTAGGTAGATTTTTTTATGTAACCGTTTTTCAGTATAGTTACTGTTTATTGTTTAGAAACATGTTAATGAATATAAGAAAGTATATTATTAGTTAATTTAGTCAGAGTTATTAGCTTGCATTGTAAATTAGAAGGTAATTAGTAGAATAATTAATTAGGTTAAGTTAGACAAGAAAGAGACGTGAGCAATAAAATTTAGAGTTGAGTTAGTTATAAATTAATTAGTTAGATGACGGCGTCAGTTAAATAGGGAAAACTTAAAATTAGTAGGTTTATAAGCTATTTTTCATTTAATTTATTTTTTAATAATTTAGTGTGTGATTTTATTTTACTAGATTGTGTTTCGATGGAGCAGCAGTTATTGGGTTATGAGGATGAGATGTATAAATTGGATCACGTTGAGCACATTGCTGGTAGGCTTGATCGAGTGGTATATTTTTTTCACTATTTTTATTTTATTGTACTTAATAAGCAGTGAACTTGCTATTATATGTATTCACCGTCCCTTTTATTCTTAATTTTTTGTTTCCGTTTGGTAGGCGCCTCGGATCTTGTGTACCAGACGGAATCTGATGACATGGCCAACGGAGCAGATTAGGCCATATTTTTCGGCGATATGATATGAGTATGCTCCAATTACAACCGAGTCCGAACTGGATACATCGTGTATTGTACCTCAAATGGTCACTCTCTACAATTTTGTACTCCGCAGCCCGCCTGATATTGTACTGCTTAACTGCCAACATAACTTCTTCCTTGTTCCCAAATTGTTGTCCAACCTCAAACTCGTTGCTTGGATCTTCTTCAGGACTTCCCTGGGTAAACGACCAATCCGAAGTCATTGCATCGAGATTCAACCTCATGAAATGCTCTAGCCGGCTATACGGTCGAGAAATTGCAGGCTGTGTCAGAGCAATCTGTGTGTCACTGTAGTAGTTCATCTCCTCTTCCTCGTCACCATCATCAGGGATTTCGGGTGGTTCTTCGTCAGCATCGTCTCCGTCATCGGAGTTGACTTCATACTGCTCCATCATCGGATCTCTGATAACAGAATCATCATGACTTTCAAGACCTCATCCATTAAGTCAACGTTACGAACTTCAACATTAGACCCCTTCTGACCACCCTTAGGTGGCATATTTAGATCCACCATCGTCCTTCTGATAGTAATCAAAATGGGTTGAGGCTATTGCCACACCCAACAATGATACTAAAACAGTGCTGAAGTTCCTCCAGAAACATATCTTTAGTAGGTTTGGTGTCCCTAGAGTGTTAATCAGTGATGGGGCACTCACTTCTGCAATAAACATCTTTACTCTGCCATGGTTCGTTATGGAATTCGCCACAAGGTGGCCACACCATATCATCCACAAACCAACGGGCAAGCTGAAGTCTCTAACAGAGAATTAAAGAGAATCCTGGAACGGACAGTAAATACCCGTAGAAAGGATTGGGCAAGGAGCTTGGATGATGCTCTGTGGGCTTACAGAACAGCATTCAAGACCCCTATAGGGACCTCTCCATACCAACTCGTGTATGGTAAGGCATGCCACTTGCCCGTGGAACTGGAACATAAGGCCTACTGGGCAACCAGATTCCTAAACTTAGATGCCAAATTAGCAGGAGAAAAACGATTGCTCCAGCTAAATGATCTAGAGCAATTCAGATTCACAGCTTTCGAAAATGCCAAGCTTTATAAAGAAAAATAAAAAAAATGGCATGACAGAAAGCTGTCATCTAGAATCTTTGAACCAGGACAGAAGGTCCTGTTGTTTAACTCTAGACTCAGGCTATTCCCCGGGAAACTGAAATCCCGGTGGAGGGACCATACGTGATTACAAGTGTGTCACCATATGGTTATGTGGAGCTTCAAGATATTGATTCTGATAAGAAGTTCATTGTCAATGGACAGAGAATCAAGCATTATCTTGAAGGCAACACTGAGCAAGAATGCTCACGGTTGAAGCTAGATTAAAAGCTCAGCAAGGTCCAGCTAAAGACAATAAAGAAGCGCTTGCTGGGAGGCAACCCAGCCATGGGGCAACAATCCTCTAAGCATTTTGCCCTATTTTTATTTGTTTATATAAAT
>NC_029793.2:120628647-120629010 GCF_000816755.2 Arachis ipaensis
AATGTTTTCAGAGTGGGTTCAGTTAGACATCTTCTACTATGGGCTTGCAGAAGGAGCTCAGATGTCTTTAGATTACTCAGAAGGAGCTCAGATGTCTTTAGATTACTAACTAATCAACTAACTAACTAACTAATTTGTTAACTAAAATAAATGGTTGTCAATGGTGTTTGGAAGTGTTGGATGAGGGGTAGGAGAAAGGAGAAGGAAAGAAATAGAAAGAGGAGAAGAAAAGAAATGTGGTGAAGGAGGGAAATCCGCGTGTACACGCGCATGCCGCGCGCGCGCGGATGGCTTATTTCGAGAGTGACGCGTACGCGTCATGTGCGCGAGCGCGCAAATAGGTTTGTGCCAAAGGCACAATGT
>NC_029793.2:120629258-120639853 GCF_000816755.2 Arachis ipaensis
TCATAAGGTGGTTGGTATGGTGGATAAGAATTAGGGTCATATGGAGGTATTTGGTGAAAATAGGCTTGTGAGTGTGGTTGAGGTTCATGTTGAGGATATGACTCATAGGCATATGATGGTGGTTCTTGAAAGTCACAAGGAGATTCACCATAGCCATTGGGTTGGTATGCATCATAGAATGGCTCTTCTTCATAGTGCATTGGTGGAGGTTGTTGCCATGAAGATTGATCATATGTATATGGCTCCACCCACCTTTGGTCATCCCATCCTTGATGCACATCTTCATTGAAGTTCCCATTTACTACAACATAGTTGTAATCACACTCATAGCCAAAGTGAGAATTCATAGTAAAAGTAAAAATAAGAGACAAAAGCTAACAAGAAATAATGAAACAAAGTCCTAGAACAAGCAAAACTAACAAGCAATCCAAAAATCAAGCTATTCACAATATTCACATATATACAATAACCAATAACATAACACCATTGCAACTCCCCGGCAACGGCGCCATTTTGACGATTGGACTTTTGTGTGGTTTAGAATTTTCAAATGAAATCTCGTTGCAATATAGTTTCTAAACCAACAATAGTCCTTCATTCCCTTGATCCAATCTTTGCCTCCTAAACCTTAAATCACTTAACAAACATATCAAGGCATCTAATAGAATCAAGGTGAATTAAATTTAGCTATTTTGAGTCCTAAAAAGCATGTTTTCACATTCAAGCACAATTAAAGGAGAATATACAAAACCATGCTATTTCTTGAATAAATATGGGTAAAAGGTGATAAAATCCCCAAAAATCAATACAAGATAAACCCTCAAATTGGGGTTTGTCACTTATTTATTTCAAAAAAATTGATTCTATTTGTACTAGATGAACACTTTAGCAAGATATAAATCATAGCATCTCTCAACAGCTGAAGTTAAGTATAGATACAACCTATTGGTTTGCAGTTCTTTTTGTTCTTGCTTCTGTTGTGCCCCTTTTGAGTTGTGGTGCATAATGTCTTCAATTGGTGGTTAGTTCCCTGCACAATTCCCAAAAGTTGCTTGCTTCTCAAGCCCTTAGTTGACTGGTTAGTATGCATGAATTGAGTGTGGCTTTTGGATTTAATTTGGTGTGGGAACACCAAACTTAATTCCTTGTCACTGTCTCTAATGCAACAGGTTGTACATTTATGAAATCTTTTGGCCTTGCTAAAGGTTATGGAACCAAAACAAAAAAAGCAATTAACTGGTTGAATAATTTGTCTGATTGCTTGGAGCTAGCATTATGCAGGAGGTGAGAGTATGCTTTTAAATGAGATTTTGGTGGAACACCAAACTTAGAATCCTTCATTCTCCCTTAAATTGTTTTGGTGTGCAACACCAAACTTAGCTCCTTGCAATACATACTTAATTATTCAACATTTTTATTGAAAAAGCTATGAAAAGAAAATTACCTTAGGTTGGGTTGCCTCCCAACAAGCGCTCTTTTAATGTCACTAGCTTGACATCTTGTTCTTTTGATCATGGAGGTTGAAAATCATAGTGCCTCAGCTTTTCTCCTCTTACTGTGAACTTTCTTCCGGTCTCCTCTTTGATGATCTCTAGGTGTTCAAGTGAAAGAATCCGGTTCACAGTATAACATTCAGATGATTGTGGGGACACCTTCATTGGTTGGGTGTTTAACACTACTTTATCCCCTGGTGAAAAGCCTTCAGTGGGAATTTTCTTGTTTTTCCACCCTTTTGGCCTCTTCTTCTTCTCTTCTTTCTTATCTGTTCCAGTGCTTCTAAGAAAGGAATATTGATGCTGAGTGTCTTGAATATGTTCAAGAACTTTGAGTATTGCTTATCCTCGTTTTCTTTTTTGAATCTTTGAGGATATGAAAGTTTGGGGATATATGGCTTCATCCCTTCCTTCTTCTCTTGTAGTTGTGTTTCAGGGATGTCCTTATCTCTCTTTGAGCTTTTTGCATTCTCGGTCTTTCTATCCTCTTCACTTCTCTCTTCTGTCTCTTCTTGTGGAACTTGTTTGTTGTGTTCTTCCTGATTGATGGCTTTCTTCTCCCCAGTCTTCTCACTTCCCACTATGATTGCTTTGCACTCCTCCCACTTTGTAGCTTTTTCTTTGTCCCTTGGGTGGTTTTGAGTGGCACTAGGGGATGCATTTGGTTGCTTCTCACCCATCTCTGTAATTTGTTTAGCTACTTGTTCCATTTGCATCTCAAGATTTCTGATTGAAGCTTCTTGGTTTTTGCTTGTCATGGCTTGATCTTTTCTTGCTGCTTCTTGATCTTTTCTTGCTATTTCTTGATCTTGTCTGACCATCTCTTGATTTTTCATGAGTTTTTCCATCATTATATCTTGGTGCTTCATCATCTTTTCCATCAGTATCTCCAAATTGGAGATTCTTTGAGTGTCTTGTGACGCTTGTGGCTGGTTGTGAGATATTGAAGGTTGATGGTAGGTGTTTTGGTTAGTGGTTTGGTTATTGGGTGGATAGTAACTGGAATTTGGGTGGTTATTTTGGGGTTTTCTATATGGATTGGGGTTAATATTTTGCTGGTTGTGGTTTTGGTTATTTCTTGAGTTGTTTTGGTTTGAATTTCTTTGCCATGGTTGCTGGTTTTGAGTGTGGTTATCTCCCCATCTTATGTTTGGATGGTTCTTTCAGGATGGATTGTAGGTGTCACCATAAACTTCATTTTGGCCTGAGCCTTGGTTGTGCATATATTGAGGTTGTTCCTGCTGCTTATCTTCTTGGATTTCTTCATTTTGCCCCCCTGTGGTTGATGGTTGACTTGTATTCACTGTTGCAACTTGGAGACTATCAATCTTCTTGGCCATTTGATCAAATTGTTGTTGAATTTGCTACTGCATCATTTTGTTTTGAGCCAAAATTGAGTCCACTCCTTCCAACTCCATCACTCCTTTTCTTTGTGATGGCTGGCGTTGTCTCTGATGAGCAAAGAAATATTGATTGTTTGCCACCATATCAATGAGATTTTGGGCCTCTTCAGCTGTCTTCATGAGTTGCATTGAGCCTCCTACTGAATAGTCAGGTGCCTCTTGAGCTTTCATTGTCAGTCCTTCATAGAAATTTTGGAGTTTATCCCATTCATTAAACATCTCAGGAGGGCACTTCCTGATTAGAGCTTTGTATCGTTCCCATGCCTCATACAAGGGTTCAGCATCCATTTGTGTGAATGTTTGTACTTCAGTCTTCAATCTAATAACTCTTTGAGGTGGGTAAAACTTGGCAAGAAACTTGGTTACTAGATCATCCCAGTTGTTGATGCTATCTCTTGGAAATGACTCCAACCATTGAGTGGCTTTGTCTTTGAGGAAAAATGGAAATAGCAGCAATTTGTAACTGTCAGGATGCACACCATTGGTCTTCACTATGTTACATATCCTCAGGAAGGTGGATAGGTGTTGGTTTGGATCTTCCAAGGGGCCTCCTCCATAGGAACAGTTGTTCTGCACCAAGGTGATGAGTTGGGGCTTCAATTCAAAGTTATTTGCATCGACATTTGGGGTAAGGATGCTACTCCCACAATGCCTTGGATTAGCAAGTGTATATGAAGCCAAGACTCTCCTCTGGGGTTGACCATTGTTGTTGGCCATTCTCACTGGTGGATTTGTTGGATTTGTTGAGTGTTCCTCCAATTCATGATATTCTTCATCTGATTCTTCCTCTCCAGCAACATTTTTTTCTCTTGCTTCTCTTCTTAGCCTTTGGAGGATTCTTTCGTCAGTTTCATGAAAGGTAGGGATATCTCTTCTTGTATCTGACATACAAGCAAAACATACGAATCACACAACACCAGAAAGACAATAACACTTCAATCCATGGCTGAAGTGAAATATTAGTTAGCTTAAGCAAAAATTCAAACAGTTAGTGGGTTAGCAACGAAAATAAAGAAACAGAAAAGAAAAAGTGCTTGATCTAGATCTCCACTTCACTTAATCATTGTCAATCTAATCAATCCCCGGCAACGGCGCCAAAAACTTGATGCGTATTTTCGGAAAACGAATTCCAAACACACAAAACTCACCGGCAAGTGCACCGGGTCGTATCAAGTAATAATAACTCACGTGAGTGAGGTCGATCCCACAGGGATTGAAGGATTGAGCAATTTCAGTTTAGTGGTTGATTTAGTCAAGCGAATCAAGATTTGGTTGAGTGATTTGTGATTAACAGAATTTGAATTGCATGGAAAGAAAAGGGAATGGGTAAATTGCATGAAATTAAAGAGAACAGAAAATAAAGTGCTGAATCTTAAAGAACAAGAAATTTAATGGCAGAAACTTAGAACGCAAGAAATGTAAATTGTAGAATCTTAAAGTGCAAGAAATGTAAATGGCTTGAATTGTAAAGGGAATTGGGAATTGGATTTGCAGAAATTAAATAAGGAAAAGAAAAATTCAACAAACAGGAATGTAAAAGATGGATTCAATTAAACCGGATCTTAAATGAAAATGAGAATAAGCTTGGTGTGACAACGAAACAAGGAAATTGAAATTGAAAGCTATAGATCTCAGGACTCAAGAGACTAGATAGCCAAGTCTAGATCTCACTGCCTTCCTAGATCCAGCAAGAATAATTGCAAAGGAAATAAAGAAATGTAAATTGCAGAAGAGTAGAAGAAGAAGCAATTAACAGAAATGGAAATTTAATTATGCAGAGATTTAAACAAGATCTCAAGGTGAGATTAAAACAGAATTTCTTCAATTCTCCACCCAAGATCCAAAACAAGAAAAGTAAAGAGTGCTGAGCAAGAACAAGGAAGAAGAGAGATCAATTCTCCTTCCCAATTCTCTAGAATTCTAAAGCAACAATTCAAAAATGTAAAGGTGAGCTCTCTGTAAGTGTTCCCAATTCTCTCCAAAGAAAAAGCTCTCCTTAAAACTTAAATCCTAAGCTATTTATACACATTCTTCAAATGGTCTTCAAGCCTTGAATTGGGCCTTTGCTCTTGATGTAATTGGGTTGATAAGAGTCTCTGTTGATTGCTCTTGGAGTTGGAGAGAAACCCATTGTGAACCGGGTCAAGAATCATAAAAGTTTGAGTAAAAGTTTGAGGCAAACTTTTACTCAAATTTTTTATACCAGATGGCTTCACTTGCTGCTACCAACGTTTGGGCTAAAGTTTGAGGTCAAACTTTTGCTCAAACGTTGGTCCCCTTGTGTATATGTGTGGCGCCAACGTTTGCCAAAAAGTTTGAGGCAAACGTTGGCTCAAGCTTTTTTCCCAAAAGTTTGAGCTAAAGTTTGAGGCAAACTTTGGCTCAAGCTTTTTGTTCTCTCTTGCTCCTAGCCATTCCTTCTTTCTTCAACCTTCTTCAAAACTCTTTTCACCTATCATCAATCAATCAAAACAATCAAAGTTGTGCCCCAAATCATGAGATTGTGTTTCTTTCATAATATATGACAATTATAGCATAAAATCTCATGAAAGTGCATGAATTCATCCATGGTTGATTGAATCAAAGGAAACATGGAAATCTACCCAATTGGCTTGCTTATGGCTTAAGAAAGTGCATAAAATCAATTGAAAACAAAAGAAAAAGGCTAGTGAAACTAGGCTAAGATGACTTGTCATCAAGAGGTCACTAAGTTACTAGAGACTGGGATTATCTATCCTATTTCTGATAGCCCCTGGGTGAGCCCTGTTCATATTGTCCCTAAGAAGGGAGGAATGACAGTGGTTCATAATGAAAAGAATGAACTGGTTCCTACAAGAACAGTTACAGGATGGCGTATGTGTATTGACTACAGAAGGCTCAATACAGCCACCAGGAAGGATCATTTTCCTTTACCATTCATAGACCAGATGCTAGAGAGACTAGCAGGTCATGAATATTACTGCTTTTTGGATGGCTATTCCGGTTACAACCAAATTGCAGTAGATCCTCAGGACCAAGAGAAAACAGCATTCACATGTCCTTCTGGAGTGTTTGTCTACAGAAGGATGCCTTTTGGTCTGTATAATGCACCTGCAACCTTTCAGAGGTGCATGCTCTCTATCTTCTCTGATATGGTAGAGAAGTTTCTGGAAGTCTTCATGGATGACTTTTCAGTATTTGGAGACTCATTCAGCTCCTCCCTTAACCATTTAGCACTTGTTCTGAAAAGATGCCAAGAGACCAACCTAGTTTTAAACTGGGAAAAATGTCACTTTATGGTGACTGAAGGGATTGTCCTTGGGCATAAAATTTCAAACAAGGGAATAGAGGTGGATCAAGCTAAAGTTGAAGTAATTGAAAAATTACCACCACCTGCCAATGTTAAGGCAATCAGAAGCTTTCTGGGGCATGCAGGATTCTATAGGAGGTTTATAAAGGATTTTTCAAAAATTGCAAAACCTCTAAGCAATCTGCTAGCTGCTGACACGCTATTTGTGTTTGACACAAAGTGTCTGCAGGCGTTTGAGACCCTGAAAGCTAAGCTGGTTACAGCACCAGTTATTTCTGCACCAGACTGGACATTACCATTCGAACTAATGTGTGATACCAGTGACCATACCATTGGTGCAGTATTGGGACAGAGGCATAACAAGCTTCTGCATGTCATTTATTATGCTAGCAGTGTTTTAAATGATGCCCAAAAAAATTACACAATCACAGAAAAAGAATTACTTGCAGTGGTTTATGCCATTGACAAGTTTAGATCCTACTTAGTAGGATCAAAAGTAATTGTGTACACTGACCATGCTGCTCTTAAATATCTACTCACAAAGCAGGATTCAAAGCCCAGGCTCATAAGATGGGTGTTGCTTCTGCAAGAGTTTGATATAGAAATAAGAGATAGAAAAGGGACAGAGAATCAAGTAGTTGATCACCTGTCCCGGATAGAACCAGTAGCAGGAGCATCCCTCCCTCCTACTGAGATCTCTGAAACCTTTCCGGATGAGCAATTGTTTGCTATTCAGGAAGCTCTGTGGTTTGAAGACATTGCAAACTATAAGACACAAGGTTCTCCTTCTGTAACCATGGAGAGGAAGCATGAAAAGCTTATCTCACTGCAGAGTCAACCAAAGCCCCCACAGTCAACTCTAAGTTTGGTGTTGGGAGGCCACAATCAAACTCTAAGTTTGGTGTTGGGAGGTCCCAACCTTACTCTGATTATCTGTGAGGCTCCATGAGAGCTCACTGTCAAGCTATTGACATTAAAGAAGCGCTTGTTGGGAGGCAACCCAATGTTATTTAATTATATCTATTTATTTTCCATTGCTATTTTATGTTTTCTTTAGGTTGATGATCATGTGAAGTCACAAAAACAAATGGAAAATCAAAAACAGCATGAAAAACAGCACACCCTGGAAGAAGATCATTCTGGCGTTTAAACGCCAGAAACAAGCATTGTTGCTTGGGGACAAGCAACAATTTAAGTTTGGTGTTGTGATGAGCGGATAATTTATACGCTTTTTGGCATTGTTTTTACTTAGTTTTTAGTATGATTTAGTTGGTTTTTAGTATATTTTTATTAGTTTTTAATTAAAAATCAAATTTCTGGACTTTACTATGAGTTTATGTATTTTTCTGTGATTTCAGGTATTTTCTGGCTGAAATTGAGGGAGCTGAGCAAAAATCTGATTCAGGCTGAAAAAGGACTGCTGATGCTGTTGGATTCTGACCTCCCTGCACTCAAAGTAGATTTTCTGGAGCTACAGAACTCCAAATGGCGCGCTCTCAATTACGTTGGAAAGTAGACATCCAGGGCTTTCCAGCAATATATAATAGTTCATAATTTTCTCAAGGATAGATGACGTAAATTGGCGTTCAACGCCAGTTCCATGTTGCAGTCTGGCGTCCAGCGCCAGAAACAAGTTACAAGTTGGAGTTCAACGCCAGAAACAGGTTACAACCTGGCGTTGAACGCCCAAAACAGCCCAGGCACGTGAGAAGCTTAAGTCTCAGTCCCAGCACACACCAAGTGGGCCCCAGAAGTGGATTTCTGCACTATCTATCATAGTTTACTCATTTTCTGTAAACCTAGGTTACTAGTTTAGTATTTAAACAACTTTTAGAGATTTATTTTGGATCTCATGACATTTTTAGATCTGAATTTTGTACTCTCTGACGGCATGAGTCTCTAAACCCCATTGTTGGGGGGTGAGGAGCTCTGCTGTGTTTCGATGAATTAATGCAAGTAGTTCTGTTTTCTATTCAAACATGTGTGTTCCTATCCAAGATGTTCATTCGCACTTCAATATGATGGATCTGATGATCCATGACAGTCATCACCATTCTCAACCTATGAACGCGTGCCTGACAACCACCTCCGTTCTACTTTCGATTGAATGAATATCTCTTGGATTCCTTAATCAGAATCTTCGTGGTATAAGCTAGAATCCATTGGCAGCATTCTTGAGAATCCGGAAAGTCTAAACCTTGTCTGTGGTATTTCGAGTAGGATTCAGGGATTGAATGACTGTGACGAGCTTCAAACTCGCGAGTGTTGGGCGTAGTGACAGACGCAAAAGGATCAATGGATCCTATTTTGACATGATCGAGAACCGACAGATGATTAGCCGTGCGGTGACAGCGCACCTGGACCTTTTTCACTGAGAGGACGGATGGTAACCATTGACAACGGTGATCCACCAACACACAGCTTGCCATAGGAAGAACCTTGCGTGCGTGAAGGAAGAAGACAGGGAGAAAGCAGAGATTCAGAAGACAAAGCATCTCCAAAACTCCAACATATTCTCTATTACTGCATACCAAGTATTTATTTTATGTTCCCTTGTTCATTTGCAAGTCAACTGATAATTATAATTGATCTCCTAACTGAGATTTACAAGATAACCATAGATTGCTTCAAACCAGCAATCTCCGTGGGATTCGACCCTTACTCACGTAAGGTATTACTTGGACGACCCAGTGCACCAATAGCCCATTATATTGATGATGCTTAGAAATTGCAATGTCGTCTTGTCAGGTAACAACATAAAATATTTAGTTTTGTTATGACTTAATTAGTGAAATATGTATAACTGTAATACTTCTAATATTATTTTAATACTAAATTGTCATTGTAGATTAATATATGTGCCTGCTCCCCACATGGATGATGTACTTTCGGAGGTACTTATGGATTGTTTGATGGATTAGAATCTTGATAGGGAAGTATCTACTTTGACTGTTGATAATTGCAATTATGTATAGAGATGTTATTGAAATATTGTCAATGCGTGAGAGTCAATATAAATTTTTGCCTAGTAATAAGGACTGGGATATGGCGGATGAAATTTTTCAAAGGTTGAGAGTGTTTTATGATATGACTTAATTGTTTTCTAGAACAAGTTATCCTACTTCAAATCATTATTTTCCTAAAGTTTGTGTGATTAAGTTGCTTTGATGGAGTGGCAACATTAGGAAATGAGGTAATTGAAATGATGGCTACTAACATGATAGCTAAGTTTGAAAAGTATTGGAGTGTGATTAATACTGTTATGGCTATTGGGACTCTTTTGGATCCTAGGTACAAGATGTATTTGTTAAATTTCTTTTTTCGTAAAATACATGGTGAGACAAAGGCATGTGTTGTAATTGGTCAAGTGAAAAGGTTAGTACAAGATTTGGTTTTAGAATATGTAACCAAGAGAAGAGAGAGAGACCAAGCTGCACATTTAAATATGCCGCCGCCACCACCAATACCTTCAGGTTCAAGGGAGAAGAAGTTTAGTCACGAATCTTGGCAAGCTGACTTCGCTGCCCATGTAAGTGAGGAATCTGATATGAGTTAAATCCCAAAATGATCCCTGAGATTGACGTCGTGCACTAAAACCGTCCTTGAGATTCCAATTACACCAATTACGTCATTGAGATTGAAAAAAGTGCACCATATTAGTCACAGACCTATTTTCCATTAACAACGTGATGACATGGCATGATGGCGTGGACTGTAAGTGACACATGTCACTTCATGATTTGGCCACGTGTAATGGTATGATGATGTGGTGACCAGTGACACGTGGCATACTGACGTGGATGGTTGTGCCACGTGTCACAATGTTATTTGGCCACGTGTCTGTTTGTGCCACGTGTCACAACAGTATTCGTCCACGTGTCATCCATTATGTCATCGTTGTATATGCACCAAATTAGTCCCTCACTTTGCATTAAGTGACTCATTTTAGTCCCTGAAATTGAATGCACCAAATTAGTCCATTCACCAGTTTTTTCTCATTTTTTTCTATAAATTCAAAATTCTCAATATTTTTGAATGCATTAATTTCAATTCTATTTTTTCACATGTTCTTCAAATAAAAGTGTTTTTATAAAATATTTTTTCTCTTGCGAATACTCTAACCGTTGACTTAGAGTTGACGTGAAGGCTTTTCAAGCACCTTCGCTACCATCTCCGACCTCTTTCAGTACTTTTATAAAATATTTTTTTCTTGCGGATACCCCTAATAACCGCGGTCTTGGAGTTGACATGAAGGTATTTCAAGTTTTCCTCATTACCATCTCCGACCTCTTTCGTCTAGACTGCAGAGGTCAAAGATGGTAGTGAGGGTGCTTGAAGTGCCTTCAATCTAGCTCATTTACACATAACGAAAACGTATTTTTCATAAAAAAAAATATTTATTTTAAGTAT
>NC_029793.2:120640306-120652115 GCF_000816755.2 Arachis ipaensis
TAACATACTTATATATTACAAAATTTACCAATGTTAAATTATTAAAAAAATTATATAATTAAAACTAAAAAGTAAAATCTTAAAAATTTTTATGAAAGCACTTATATTTAAACGATATATGAAAAAATAGAATTGAAATTAGTGTATCCAAGATATTAAAATTTTAAATTTATAGAAAAAAATGAGAAAAAACTGGTGAAGGGACTTGTTTGGTGCACGACATTCAATTTCAGGGACTAAAATGAGTCACTTAATGCAAAGTGAGGGACTAATTTGGTGCATATACAATGATGACATAATGGATGACACGTGGACGAATACTGTTGCGATACGTGGCACAAAGGGACACGTAGCCAAATAACATTGTGACACGTGGCACAACCATCCACGTCAGCATGCCACGTGTCACTGGTCACCAAATCATGAAGTGACACGTGTCACTTACAGTCCACGTCATCATGTCATGTCATCACATCGTTAATGGAAAATAGGCCAGGGACTAATATGGTGCATTTTTTTCAATCTCAGGGACGTAATTGATGCAATTGGAATCTCAGGGACGATTTTAGTGCATGACGCCAATCTCAGGGACCATTTTAGGTTTAACTCGCATTTATTGATACAAAAAGTGAGTTGGATTATTATCTTGAAGAAAGACCAGTGCCACAAACTGAAGATGACTTTGATATCTTAAATTGGTGAAAATCGAATGGCGCAAAATTTTCCACTTTGCAAGCGATTGCTAGAAATTTTTTGGCGATTCCTATATCTACAGTTGTCTCTGAGTCGTCATTTAGTACTGGTGGTCGATTTGTTACACCACATCGTAGTAGGTTGCGTCCAGATGCGTTAGAGGCTTTCATATGTAATTAAGATTGGCTTTGAAATGAGCTTGAAACCATAGCTAACATAGGGTTTGAGTACTATACAATTGATAGCATTGAAGCAGATATTGATTTAAGAAAATTACTAAATTATATACAATATTATTTTTTTCAAATTATTGACTTATTCTTGATTTATTTTACGATTTTAACTTTTAATTGTATTTTTCTTTTTTATGTAGGATTCAAACAAATCGAAATCTACCATTATTATTATTACATTATGCAAAAAGACTTGAAAATTCTACAATGTGATGTATTATGCTTTGTAGTTTTTGGATATATTTGATATTTTGGTTGTTTTATGGATATATTTGATATTATTTGTTGTTGTTAATGTCTTTAGAGACTATAAACACGTTAATGTCTTTATTGTTGTTAATGTTGTTAATGTCTTTGGAGCAGTGGTAGAGCCACGTTATAAGAAAGGGGGACAATAGCCCCTCAAATTAATAAGTTGTATATATAAGTCTCTAATTTTTTTAGTTTAACCCCTTTTAATTTTTAATTTTTTTTAATTTATATTTTTCATGTTGGCCCTCCCAAAAAAATTTCTACCTCTGCCCCTATTTTAGAGACAAAAAATATGTTGTTAATGTCTTTATTATTGTTAATGCTTTATAGACAAAAAACATAATAAACATAATAATTGATATAGATTTTTTATTTTTTTTTATTTTTTTATTTTTGTTAATTTTTAAAAAATCCACAGATATCCATAAAATCCCCTGTTTTCGGCGGATTAAATTTCTCTCTTTGCTTAGGAGAATACGAGCAACAATTCAATCATCAACTTCCAGATCTTTTGTCATAAAAAAATTAATATCAAATACAAAATCACTTATCTGAATTTAAGTTATTAAATAAAAATAGCTAGTTATTTATTTAATTATTCTAATTAATAAGGTATACAATGTCGTGATATAAGCATATGTACTCTGATCTGTTAGCATGCATTTGAATAGTACTATCATTGGATACTTGTTTATAGATGACTTTTAAATTTGTCTACTAGTTTAGTTAGTAACTTAGTATAGATACTTCAATTTTCTTCTGTGCATTTTGCTTTGTCTCAACCGCAGAAGGAGATAAGATATGAATGATGATGCAAAATGCTGATTTCTTTATGAAAAAGGTTTTGGTAATAAGAAGTAACTAGAATAATGAAAGAGAAAAACTTTTATTTATTTTTTCCAGCATATATATAATAGATTTAATTTTTATATATTATCAATATAAAAATTTTATTCAAATATCAAATCATATATTGTGATATTATTAAAATAATAAGTTTTTGGCTTACTACTTAAAAGGGGCTTTTTTTATTTAAATAAAAATTTAAAACAAAAAAGACTTTAAAATGGTCATTTAAACATATAATTGGATAACATTGTAAAAATTTATATATAAAATGTTTTTTGTTTTTTAACTAGTCAAAATTTGATTATAGCCAATTATTATGTATGTGAATGCCAATTGAATATGTCAATAACAAGAATATAGGATTAGAGACTTTTTCACATGGTGTGAACAACAGTTTTTATTTTATTTTTAATGATAAAAAGCTTTTCATCGTCGTCGGTGGTGAAATTTTTTTTATTGTTATTTTTCTGACTTTTCACATGAGCAGAAAAGTATTTTTAACCTCCAAAAATTCATATTTCACCAAAAAAAAAAAGTGTTTTCTAACACCAATTTTTTACTTATTTGAGTGTACTTAATTAGTTTACAATTATTTTTACTTATACGGACCTGCATTAGTTAGTTTACAATTATTTACTATTTAATAAAGTTGGTCAAATTTAAAACAAATAATTAAGTCTTAATTTAGTTAAATGCCTTGGGTTTCCCAAGCCCATGGGTTATTACTTATTAAGGGGACAAGAATCTTGCATGTAGCAGCCTAGAAAACCCCTTTTATATATTTTTGACACTCCCTTTGCGAGTGGACAATGGAGTTCCACGTATCCAATCCTTAAAAGGCTGCTATAACAAACAGGTGAATTCTAGCCTACGCCTCTTTAGATGAGGTGATTGGCAACGCCCCTTACCTGCTGACACAGGTTTCTTGGTTTTTGTTGCTTCGTGGTTTGACCTATGTAGATTACATTCATTTTATTTTGGCCACTGTAGTTATTAATAATTATAGAAATTTCTCGAGTAAGATCAAGTTTTTGGATTTCTTGGATTGGTCTTGTCTACTAAAGGGCGGCCAGTTAATAAATTTAGAAACCTATTTTTAATCTCATAAATATTCATCCATTAAAAATGGAGTTTTTGTATAAAGAAAAGATTCATATATAGTTGTTTTTTACTCGTTTTTCTTATTAACTTCGATAAATAATGTCAAAATCAGCTTATATTTCATTCGAAGAACAGAAACAATAATTTCTCTTTTAAAAAAGTGAGTTCGACAAAATTTATTTAATCAATGCTTTTATTGGATTGATAGATTGCAAAACTTCAATCAACGTACTTAAAACAAACAAACTTAAAAATAATATGAACGTAAGAAATAGCTGAAATCGACAATAGAATTAGAAGTAATAAAAAGTAAAAAATAAAAAATAAAAAAATGTAAATAATAAAGAAATTGTAATAAAATAACGACAAAGGAAATAAGAACAGCTAAAAAGAAATGAAGAAAATAATAGAAAAGTGATGACATTCAACACTTATATGTCACATGCACAAGCATTCTATTTTTCTGTGTGTCAGTGTGACTGAAAATTTTTTGCAGAATTTTGGTGTGGCTTAAAACGGGTTAGAATGCATCTTTGTGTTAATTTCAACCTTTTTATTTATAGAGAAAATTCTCGACAGTTATCCCTTTTTTCTCCCACATTCTTCCTTTAACTTGTTCCCCAAAGTTTGCACCATGTTCTCCACTTAGTCTGAGAACCAAGTAAAAATCTTGGTGCGCTAGTCAAAGTAATTGCTAGTCAACCTTTTTTCTAACATTGTCTATCTCTGACTTCGACTCTCCTTGATCTTCACGCCCTATACGATCAACCTAGTTCACAATCTCGACTTATTCCAGTCGAGGAACCCATTTTTACTACTAATAAATTGCCTCTTAAAATTTTTTTATTTTGTTGAAAAATACAAATTTTATATGTTTGGGGTTATGTGCTTGGCACATGTCATTTTAAATTTTAAAAAGATATTTTAGTTATACCATGCTAGAGTTATGCTTTTTTTCGAGATACGTAACGTTCCCTTAGATTTTCAATGAGTCATTTTGAATATAAATGCCTTTACAATTATTCCTTCTCTAATTTCAAAAAATTCTATCTCTCTTCTCCAAGCGACGATGCACCCATGGCTTCTCAACCCGTTCTTTATTAGAGTACTACACCAGCCATGACTGGTGCTTCTTCTTCCTCAACGACTATGGCTACTATCTCTGCCGTAGTGGTTGCCTCGATGGCTCCTACTTTTGCAACAGTGACTGTTGCACCTCCAATGGCGTCTGCAACTGCCGCTTCGTCATCTTCTCTTCCACCAGTCACTGTTACTACTGCTGCTCCTTCTCATTCTCTCGAAGAAGATGACGATGTAGCAATTATTCTTCCTCCCTAATTAATAACGGAAGTGGCTGAGTTTTACAATGATGATGGGACTTTGAGGGCCACAAATTTAAATGTTGAGACCTCTGATCTTTGGCGCAGTTAAGTATTCCTTTCATTCTCAATAAATGGGGTATTGCATTCTTTCCTAGGTCCGATAGCTACTCCAGAACTAATCAAGTCTATTTTTCCATTCCTTCCATCACCCTCAGAGCATTTATCACTGATTTTCTGTAAAAATGTTAATACCTCATATTTTGCTGGTCGCGTTTTCAGAACTGCTCCCCTTAGATATTTGAGTTTTTACTATTCGGACTGGATGTCTCGACTTGCACCAGTGTATAAAACCTGCTTTGAAATTAGTCACTTTTGACCTTTCCTATACAACTCCTTTACTAGGGATCACTCTATACTTTTGGTATCTTGCTACCAAAAATTTTCATTTTTCATGCGGAATGATGGGGTCCCACTTTAATAGAAATTTTGACTTTGGCCGGCTTGCCGACTGATGGCGAGTTTGTTTCATGGTCGACCGACTATCCAAAAGATAACTTTGATATCAACTTCGAGTCTAATTTCATCTCAAGTTTTATTCAAAACAATATGGATTCTGAAGGGAACCCTGCTTCCGATAGTGAACATGTAGCCTTTCTCCTCCTTTGACTCAATTCTTTTGTGTTTTTGTTCGAAGTCGGTCTAAATTCAGAAAAGCATCTACTTGTCCCTGACCATTATGCTTCACCATTAGAAACTCATTGATCTCCCTACCATGATTCTGAGTCAATTATATGAAGCCATTTCTTTGATTGTCGATGAAATTCGTCAAGGAGACTCCTCGATCAATCCATTTGATCCTCTTTGGATTGTCAATCTGTGGTTAAAAGCTATTCTTAAACCTCAATTCACAGTTTCTTCAACTGAGCTTCCTAGCACTCCTATTAATGGTATTCGTCTTTCTCAACTTTACTGGACAAAATAAAAAACTATGTCTTCTATAGGTATTTTTCAACACTTCCTCTCTGTTCTTTTTGATATCAAAGAAGACCACAATGTCTCATACTTTTCTAATCCTTTTTTCCTTTTGACCTAGTGCCGTTCTACACCTAAATTTCTTCACTTCTCCTTAGCCAACAAACTAAGTAATAGTCGATGATTTGTGGGTTAGGATGTTAACTCCTCAAATTTTTTCTGTCAGACTGATGACAAGTCATCTTAGCCTAGTTTCACTAGTCTTTTTTCTTTGTTTTCATTTAGTTTTATGCACTTTCTTAAGCCACAAGTAAGCCAATTGGGTGGAATTTCATGTTTCCTTAGATTCAATCAACTATGGATGAATTGATGCATTTTCATGAGTTTTATACCATAATTGCTTATATGACAAGAAAAAGAATAACTCTCATGATTAGAGCATAGCTTTGATGCAATTGTTGGTTGATGATAGGTAGAAGAAAGCTTGGAAGAAGGTTAAGGAAAAGGGTGATAGCAAGAGGCAAGAGGAAGGACTCACGTTTGAGCCAAAGTTTGCCTCAAACTTGGGCTCAAACGTGAGGAAGAGTGCAACCACACCCTGGAGAAGAGCCAACGTTGGCTGAAGAAGGAGCAAGGGAGTTTCATCTACTTTCTTTACAATTTACAATTTCCTTTGCAATTGTTCTTGTTGGATCTAGGAAGGCATTGAGATCTAGACTTGGTTATCTAGTCTCTTGAGTCCTGAGATCTACATCTTTCAATTTCAATTTCCTTGTTACATTGCTACACCAAGTTTATTTTCATTTGCATTTAAGATCCGGTTCGATTAGATCCATCTTCTACGTTTCTGTTTGTTGAGATTTACTGTTCTCTTGTTTAATTTTTGCAATCCCACATCCCTAATCCATTTACAATTCAAGCCATTTACATTTCTTGCATTCTAAGATTCTGCAATTTACATTTCTTGCATTCTAAGATTCTGTAATTTACATTTCTTGCGTTCTAAGTTTCTGCCATTTAATTTCTTGTTCTTTAAGATTCAGCACTTTTATTTTCTGTTCTCTTTAATTTCCTGCAATTTACCCCTCTCCCTTTACTTTTCATGCAATTTAATTTCTGTTAATCACAAATCACTCAACCAACTCTTGATTTGCTTGACTAAATCAACCACGAAACTAAAATTGCTCAATCCTTCAATCCCTGTGGGATCGACCTCACTCATGTGAGTTATTATTACTTGATGCGACCCGGTACACTTGCCGGTGAGTTTTGTGTCGGATCGTTTTCCGCACATCAAGTTTTTGGCGCCGTTACCGGGGATTGATTAGATTGACAATGATTAAGTGAAGTGGAGATCTAGATCTAGCATTTTTATTTTCTGTTTCTCTAACTTTGGACTAACTCACTAACTGTTTGAATTTTTGCTTAAGCTAACTAAAACTTCATTCTGGCAATAGATTGAAGTTATCCTGGTTTCTCTGGCTTTGTGTGATTCTTATGCTTTTGCTTGTTGAATATAAAAGAGAAGCAATTTTCTTTTATTAATCTCTCAAGCCTATCAATTGTTTGATACATTGTGTCAGCTAATTTTCTGATCACATTTTGGGCATGAATATATTCAATCTTCATTTGGACAGTTTGTGATTGTGCAGATCATGGAGGGGAACTCAACGAATTCTAGTAAGCAGGGGAGTAATATCCCCACCTTAGATGACAAGCAACCACTCATCACCATGAACGATATTGCTCAGTGGTTTGAAGCTTTCCCACAAGGAAACATTATAGGATGGGAAGAACTAATGAGTGAACTCCTAGCCAAGCTGAAACCACCTCAGGGAATTGTTAAACCAGAAACAGGAGTGCAACCATTCGCACAAGAGAAGGAAATTGAAGGTATTCGCGCAATCATGGCCCAAAGCGAGCAGATACATCAACAGCTTAAGCAACAATTGGAGCTGGTTAACAGAAAAATAGAGGAACTACAACATGCTGTGGTAAATGCACAGAACTCACCTCAAAATCCCCATTGTTAGAATCAACTTGAAAAAGGTTCTAGAGTAATTAACTTTGAGCAACAAAGTTATGAGCGATCACACTCTCCAGACAGCTCCTCAAGCATGTTCCAACGTAGGACTCAGAATGATGTGTACAACCCACCCTGGAGAACTCAATCCAACTGGAGGGGGTTTAAAAACCTAAATCAAAAACCAAGGGACTTCAACTGCAACAACTCCAACTTCAAAAACCAACATAAAAACCACCCCCACAACAACAATCATCACACACCATCCCAATACACACACTTCCAACCCCGTCCTACCTCACCACTCGCCCAAAATGACTCTCATCAACCATCACAGTTGACACAACTACAACCAATTCCAAACTCTCAAAGACTCTATGTTCTAGAAATGATGATGGAGAGGTTCATGAAAGTTCAAGAAATGATAACAATAGAACAGGAAGAAATAAGGAAAAATCAAGAGATGATAAGCAGGAACCAAGAGGCTACACTCAGAAGAGTTGAAAGGCAAATGGAACAACTGGTTCAAAACCTTGCTGAATTGGGCGAGAGAGAGGCAAATATATCCCTAAGGGCCACTGAAGATGACCCAAAGAACAGTGAAAAAGCTGCTGGGTTGAAAGGGAAAGCAGTTAGGGAAGAAGGTGAGAAGGCTATGGAAAAGGAAATAATCATCAAAGAAAGATACCACAGGGGAATTCCACAAAAAGAAACAGAGGAAAGGAAGCCCATAGTGAGAGGAGGAAACCAAAGGCAACAGAAACCTCAACTTCCATGATCCGAGGATGAAAGATGTCAAGCTAGTGACAATAAAAGAGCGCTTGTTGGGAGGCAACCCAACCGGAGGTAACTTTCTTTTCATAACTATTTCAATAAAAAGGTTAATTAGTTTTATCTATATTGAGAGAAGCTAAGTTTGGTGTTTCACACCAAAACAATCTAAGGGAGAATGAAGGATTCTAAGTTTGGTGTTCCACCAAAATCCCATCATAAAACACATTCTCATTTTCTGCATCATGCTAGCTTCAAGCATTTGGATAAACTAGTTAACTATTTTGCTGTTTCCTAGTTTTCAGTTTTACTACTTTTAGCAAAGAAAAAGAGTTTCACATCTGGTTAGTTTGATGAACAAGAACCATTGGCAAGGTACTAAGTTTGGTGTTCCCACACCAAAGTAAGTACAAAGGCCCACAAATAAATCGTGCATGCTAACCATTGTTTCTAAGTGCTTGGGGAACAAGCAACTTTCAATATCACTGCAGAATATCATACAAACTCTTGGGAAGATTTAGCATCATCAATCAAAGAGATGAAAGAGGAATGTGAAGACCAGCAATGATGATGAGGAAGAGGACAGCAAGTAAACTCCAAAAGGTTGTATTATTCATTATTAGATATTGCTGTGATTGAAAGTTATATTATACCCCTATCTGCCCTTCTGTCTAGTATAGTTTTTCTGCAAATCAATAATCAAGATGCTTGATCATTTACAACACTATACTCTCCAAAACTTGTTTGCACTCAATATTTCAAAAAAAAAATGCATTACATGAAAGTTCTTTGAAAAGAAGGATTGAGGAATTAAACCATTTTGAGGCAAGCAAAAGATTAGGAGAAGTGGTGGTTCTAGTTGTACGATTATGCATTGAGGTTGCATGCTTATGAAAACTTGCATGGGAGCTCATAGGCAGGACATAGAGTTCAAAGAAGTATTGTGGAGATTCTCAAACATTTATTGATCCAAGAAGCAGTGACCAAAAGAAAATAAAGAAGACATCAAAACAAAAAGAACATAGCCCAAGGCTCTGAGCATCAATTACTAGGCAAAAAAGAAGAAAGAAACAAGAACTCAAAGAGTTGTTATCCTAGTAAATGCTTGTGGTCGAACTGTGTCAAAGAGAGAGGCTTGAGCAAGTAAATCCTAAAGGGTGCTTCAACACCTAATACCTTAAAACCAATTGGTTTAGGAGTATTGATTGAAAGCTTATCTAAAGAGCCGCTTTGAGACATGACACTTAGAGTCAAGGCCAAAGCACAGAAACGATAAGCTGCTTCAAGGTGATTACCTATAGAGAGATCTCTATGATATTATTTGGATGAAAGTTCTAAGACCTAAGACTCCCAAGATGTAGGGACTAGTAAGCATTGAAGCCCTTGCATGAGCACATAATTTAGAGTTCACCCCACTGTCACTTAATCACTTCACTCACAGGATAGTACATGTAATTCTTCAAATCCATTCTAATTGAAAGGACCTTTTAGCATAATTCTTTTCTTGCTTGGGGACAAGCAAGTTTTAAGTTTGGTGTTGTGATGACAAGTCATCTTAGCCTAGTTTCACTAGTCTTTTTCCTTTGTTTTCATTTAGTTTTATGCACTTTCTTAAGCCACAAGTAAGCCAATTGGGTGGAATTTCATGTTTCCTTAGATTCAATCAACTATGGATGAATTGATGCATTTTCATGAGTTTTATACCATAATTGCTTATATGACAAGAAAAAGAATAACTCTCATGATTAGAGCATAGCTTTGATGCAATTGTTGGTTGATGATAGGTAGAAGAAAGCTTGGAAGAAGGTTGAGGAAAAGGGTGATAGCAAGAGGCAAGAGGAAGGACTCACGTTTGAGCCAAAGTTTGCCTCAAACTTGGGCTCAAACGTGAGGAAGAGTGCAACCACACCCTGGAGAAGAGCCAACGTAGGCTGAAGAAGGAGCAAGGGAGGGCAACGTTTGCGCCAACATTTGCCTCAAACGTGAGGTCAAACGTTGGCGCCAAAGAGAAGAGAAAGAGACATCTTTCAATTTCAATTTCCTTGTTACATTGCTACACCAAGTTTATTTTCATTTGCATTTAAGATCCGGTTCGATTAGATCCATCTTCTACGTTTCTGTTTGTTGATATTTACTGTTCTCTTGTTTAATTTTTGCAATCCCACATCCCTGATCCATTTACAATTCAAGCCATTTATATTTCTTGCATTCTAAGATTCTGCAATTTACATTTCTTGCATTCTAAGATTCTGCAATTTACATTTCTTGCGTTCTAAGTTTCTTCCATTTAATTTCTTGTTCTTTAAGATTCAGCACTTTTATTTTCTGTTCTCTTTAATTTCCTGCAATTTACCCCTCTCCCTTTACTTTTCATGCAATTTAATTTCTGTTAATCACAAATCACTCAACCAACTCTTGATTTGCTTGACTAAATCAACCACTAAACTAAAATTGCTCAATCCTTCAATCCCTGTGGGATCGACCTCACTCATGTGAGTTATTATTACTTGATGCGACCCGGTACACTTGCCGGTGAGTTTTGTGTCGGATCGTTTTCCGCACATCACAGACTATCTCAAGAATCGACATAGACCCTTAAAAAAATTCACTATTACATATATGTATATATGTCAGCAGGTGAATATACTAACAAAATCATGTAATAATAGAAGCAATATAGAAAAATAATGGACAGTTTGAGAGTCAAGCTATTCTCCCAATGCGGCTACTAAATCTTCGTCAAACTCAATTTTATATACATAAAGTCAAGGAATAAAATCCGTTTGTTATACTCAAGAATTTTTTTTAAACAAAAAAATATAGGCAATAACAGCTAATACACCCAACAAATTTAGAAACTAGAAAGACGTGAATTTATTCTAAAGTTAATAAAACGGGCTAATCACAATGTATTTAGTCAAAGTTAATGAGGTACAAATATACCATTCTTAAAATTCTCTCGTAACAGCGGAAGAAACCACTTCCAATTGTCTTTCGTTTTTGCAGTAACAATTGCATAGACTATCAGATAGATGTGGTTGTTAGCATCTTATCCGATAGCCATCAACAGCTTCTCCCCGTAGTACCCTTTAAGAAACATCTCATTTAAGCATATAAAGGGTTGACATCCATCCAAAAAATCCTTCTTGCAAGTATCAAGACAGATATATATTCTCTTAAACAGATTATCCAAATCAGACATCAGTGTTTTTTCAATAATCACATTTGATCTAGGGATACATCTTAAAACCTTAAATCCATAGTCTCGAAACAATGAAGATTGTGCCTTTTCCGATCCCTCAATCCTCTTCCTTGTTTTGACTATATACTGGTAGATCTTTCTTTCATTCTAATATCTTATTTTATATCATTTTAAAAATTATCACGATTTTTTTTTATATTTTTGAAAATGTTATATATAGTATTTTGTTTTATTATTCATGAGCGTAAGTTTTAAAGTCAAGTATGATGACGTGACACGTTTTGATGCTAGTCTACATATTGATGCTATTTTTGGAAAATGTTATGTATTAAATTATTAGATTTGTTAATATTTAATGATTAATTATGGTAAAATTTATCAATAATTATAA
>NC_029793.2:120656107-120658032 GCF_000816755.2 Arachis ipaensis
AATTATATTAAAAATATTAAAAATGTATTTCAGACATAAATATAAAAAATAAATATTTTTTTGTACATGTATAAATATATACACAGTAAATTTTAATACAACAAAGAGAATATATTTGTTTCTCGCTTCTAACTTTAAAGTAGTAAGTGTGTTAGTACAAATAACAAAAGAATATATGAAGCTATTTTAGACAATATAAATATATTCATGAATAAATTATATTAAAAATGTATTTCAGACATAAATATAAAAAATAAATATTTTTTTGTACATGTATAAATATATACACAGTAAATTTTAATACAACAAAGAGAATATATTTGTTTCTCGCTTCTAACTTTAAAGTAGGATCAATATTAAGTGTGTTTAGTTTAGCGTTTAAAGCATTAAACATACATTTAATTTTTTTTTAAAGTTTCACTTTTTTTTTATTATTTTTTTCTTTTTCTAAACGCAAACATAAATTCTACCCTCTAATCCATGTTTATTAGAACCAGGGTTAAATACCCAAAGCTGGTTAAGAACAACCCACAACCACAAAACCCAAGATTTTTTTTATTATCAAAAGTCTCTCACCTTCTCTCTCTCTCTCTCTCAAACAACACTAAAATAGACCCTCTTATAATTAAATTTTCACAATTCAAAAATAACAAAACCCCCTTTTTTTTTAATTTTGTAAAACACAGACCGGTTGAATAAAAATTTAATTCATTTCATAAAAAAAAATATCAAAGTTTAAATTCTCTTATAAATTATTTTTTATCCGCAATTCATCATATAAATGTATAGCATTGAATTTCTTTTAACAGCTTATAGTGGGATTAAAGAAAATAATTGAACATCAGCGAATCCAATTAAATAGGCCACGTGAACAAAAATATATATATTTTTTGGTGTCTAAACATGAAATAAAAATATATTTATTCATTTGTCATATATAATATAAATTTAATTTTAATATATTATTTAAATATATATAATCCCACAAAAGTCACGCACAAAATTACAATATTCATAACACCTTATAAAGCTGTTTGCCGGTCAAAATATCCACCAATGCCACTCCCTTAATACTGAGCACACACCACGTGTTTTAAGATTGGATTGACAACAATGCAAAAAGTACAAGGCGTTCCAACTGCCTCATTTGGTCAGGTGTAGGCTAGAACTCACCTCACAAATAGGGATAGTGTGTGCGCCTACATATATAAATTTCACTGCGAGCAATTTATATTTTATACAACTGAATAGTAGTATTAAGGGGAAAAGAAAAAAGAAAAAAGAAAAAAGAAAAGATGAGAGTGGCAGTGGTGGGTGGTGGAATAAGTGGATTGGTTTCAGCGTATGTATTGGCCAAAGAGGGAGCGAAAGTGGCACTTTACGAGAAAGAAGATTATTTGGGAGGCCATGCCAAAACTGTGAATGTTGATGGTATTCATTTGGACCTTGGATTCATGGTCTTCAACCGGGTAATAATTACTTGACTCAATTTTTTCATTGCATTGTTTTTCTTTTTAATTCTCACATTGTTTGGTATATTTCGATTTGCATATTATGAATGCTGAAAGGCTGAAACATTCTTGTAGGAATACTTTGAATGATTTGGTTTGTTGTTAACTACTCCTATTTCGTTGCCTTCAATTTTGGTTTTAATTGTTGCCACTCCTCTTCTGCTATTGGTTGGTTCGTTGGTTGCTTTCTACTACTTATTTGGAGAGATTGAATACTGCAAAAATTGTTCTTGGTTTCAAAATCTTGGCCGCATTATCCAAAACAGTACTAACAAGGGAGATAGGCAACTAGCTTTAAACTAGAAGGATTTTTCTTTTTTGTAAAAGAAGGAAAATTAAAAGAAACAATTGGATATTTTCTTTTTCTTGTTATATTAAAAAAATGCTAAGAGACTAATATTTTTAGTGTAAAAA
>NC_029793.2:120658176-120660528 GCF_000816755.2 Arachis ipaensis
CAAATAAAAATTCTATTTATATATTAAAATTAGTTATTAATAATTAATTTTAATTGTTGATTTTGGTATATAATGAATCAGATTGATAACAAACTCAACATCCATGTAATTACATTAGTTTCGTAGATAATATATGTGTTTCTACTTTCTCCAATTAAATAATGATATTTTATCAATTTTCTTAAAAAGGTGAAAATTGATTTCTTTTGTTAGTTCAGTAATCAGTACCATAAATATATTGATGAGTGCATGTATCGACACGTAATAGACTAATAGTAGAACATCGGATCGGAATTGACTTGTCAAAATAGAAGAATTTTCCTTTGATGATGCTTTGATTGCGATAAGTGGAATAAAACCTAGTTAGCGTTTGTAGTGTTTAATTAGTTTGTGTTGGGTCATTTTTAGCCGCATATAAACATACACGTTACTAATGTCTATTTTTTGTCGGATGAATTATCAAAATTGTATAAAAAATTTTCATTTATTATATATAATAATCGTTATTTTTAAATTATTTAAAAATTTATTTATCGTTCGTATCTCCTAATAAAAGTTATTTAATTTTTGTCGAATATGAACATTCAATACTGTTTTGGTAGTTTGAGCATTCTTTTTATAAATATTTTTAATTAATTTAATTCAGAAAAGCTAAAGAGGAAAAAATACAAAAAAATCTACAAAAATAACATGTGTTTCTGTTTTTGTTCACTGAATTGATAACTACTGAATTGATAACAATCTGTGGACCAAAGCATGGTGGGTGTCAGATGTGGTCCTGGTGATGTGGTGCAGTCCTCATTCCTCCTTTCCTTATTTGGGGGGCCGCCTCTCTTTTATTGGCACACCACTCATTCATTTTATTGACAAAATTACCCTTTTCAATCAATTTGGGATTTTGTGTTACTCAAATAGTTAATTCACTCATTCGCCAAAGTATAAAGGTTTAAATTTTACTTTGTACATGTAATACAAATTTTAATTTTATTATAAAAGAAGTGTATTTAATGGGTAATTACTCAATTAAGCCAATCAGAGTTTAAAATTACACAATTCAGCCAGAAGAAAAAATGCTTCATGAATGGGTTAAGTACTGCCGTTCCTAAGGTCGGGGGCGAAAATCAAATTCGTCCCCGACCTTTTTTTGTTATTAAAATCATCCCTAACGTTACAAAACATTATAAAATCGTCCTTTTTTATCTCAATTTTATTTTTTGACCAAATTACCCTTAACTATTAATAAAAAATAAAAAATAAAAACAAAAACAAAAACAAAAAACTCCTCCCCCACCCCCACCCCCACCTCCGATGTCTCTTCCCAGTGAGAAAACACAGCTTCTTCCTCTTCTTGTTCAACTTCAACATCGCCACCCTCCTTTGCCCTCCCTTCGCGCTCTCTCTCCTCTACTCCTCCGCCACCAGCAACTCCATTCTTGACCCCTTAACGCCTCTCACTTCTTCCACCCCTTCCTCCGCCACACTCACTGGCCTTGGATCTTGATATCCCCTTCCTTATGCTCTTTGCAAACTTCCCCTTCTTTTTTTCTTCTTCACCAGCAACAACAACAAATCCAGCAAATTGAACAATAACAAATTCAGCAGAATAAATCACTAACAAATTTAAATTTGACAACAGTTCAACAATCATCAATTGCACTTCAAATCCAAAATCAACAACCACAGAAATTAAAAAAAATTTTAAAAAATGATGTTCATGTTCTTAAATCTCAGCATGTCGAACACCGAAGCTGAGCACCGCGAAGAGGAGGAGGCTCCTACCGGCGAGGACGAGGACACCCAGAGCTCAGGTAGCTCCGATCGTCAGACTCAAAGAGGTCGCCGTCTCTGGTGGAGAATAGCATCTTCGTTTTCTTCTCCAGTGAAAAAAGTTCAAGCAGAAGCAGAAGGAGAAGCAGAGGCAGTCAATCACAGAAGAAGAAGCAGCGCCGGCTTCCTTTTCCTCCCCCAAGATCTGCCGCAAAACTGCCACTGTTATCGAGCCCGAAATGGAGAGGAGAGAGCGCGAGTGAGAGGAGGAGCTGTTCATTATTGCGTCTGTTGCTGCAAGGGATTCGTCGTCGTCATTGTTGGGCCATCGCCGAACTGCTGCCGCCATTGAGTGCGCTGTGGCCGTGGTGGTCGCTGGAGGAAGAGAGAGCCAGAGGAGAAAGAGAGCAAGCGAGATCTGAGGAGAGAGAGAGCGCTCGGGTGCAGAGGAGAGAGAGGAGAAACCCGTGCTCAGCCACCGCCGTGCCTCTGCCGCCGAGAAACGCCGTCGGGAGGGTGAGTGAGGGAGTGGGGTGAGGGAGTGAGGGAGGGGTGGAGGGATTAGGGTTTAGGGTGGGGGAGGGG
>NC_029793.2:120660785-120663068 GCF_000816755.2 Arachis ipaensis
TAGGTTTTGTTTTAATTTTTTAATTATTTTTATTATTTAATAAGGGTAATATGGTAAAAAAATAAAATTGAAGTAGAAAAGGACGATTTTATAACGTTTTGTAACGTTGAGGATGATTTTAATAACAAAAAAAGGTCGGGGACGATTTTGATTTTCACCCCAGACCTTAGGGACGATTTCAGTACTTAACCCTTCATGAATCAACCAGAGACACAAATCTATATAATTCGAATTAGGTTAATTCGAATTGCATCTCTATGTAATTCGAATCACACTAATTCGAATTACACACACACGCACACATTCACTAATTCGAATCAACCTGATTCGAATTACACACACGCTGCACTTAGTAATTCGAATTGGCCAGATTCGAATTACTCAATCAAGGCATAATTCGAATTATACTGTTTCGAATTATACAGGGCCAGAGGTGTATAAATATGGTGTGAACGTAAATTGATCCCATTAGAGTGAGAAAATAGCTAGTGAGGAGAGTTTTGTAGTATTGGTTCATCACAGAGGATCGATTAAGAGAAAATACGATCTGGTGTGAAGTTCACTGATAAGGGTCCTCTTAGTATTTTTATCAGGCCTACGACGAGCTATGATGAGTTTGTGAATTCTATACTACAGAAACTTGGTCTGCAAGGCGTGAAACGGGTTCAGAAGTTATTCTATCGCATTTTGATCTCAGTGCTGCAAGAAATCGTGAAGTATGATTGTTTCATGATAGGGAGTGATGAGGACTTGCAGGTCCTGTTTCATTATCGTCGGCAGTTTTTCGAGGTTAGGACATCTGAGCTGTTGGCGAAGCTGGTTGACGTGGTATCTAGCTCGGGAGGTTCGAACCGAAATACCCACACTATAGGCACGGTAGCCGGTTCTAGCTCCAGACCTGTTGGTGCATCTTCACCCGTCCGTATGAATGAACCTCCGGACGAACCTGTCGCCTCCCCGTCGTTCGCTGTTGATCTCAACTGTAGTGGAGGCGGAGAGGTTGGTATCGTGGATAGGGTGCCGACTTCTTTACAGTGTATGGCACCGGCTGGTCTGGGCGATGCATTGTTGGATGATGTTGACGATGATGATGTCGAGCCGGATCTCATTGCTGATGATAGTAGCGACGAGATTGTAGCGAGTAATCCAGGTGGGGCTGGAGGTGGTTCTAGCTCTGGGACACAGCAGTACCCTCCGCACTTTTCATCTTTGGACTTGGATGCCATGAGACAGGAGGGGGTTCCTGGGGAGCCTACTTGATTTGGTGCTAGAGATGCCCAAGGGTCTGGTGGTCTTACAGAGTTTCAGGTTGGTCAGCAGTTTCAGGATAAAGATGAGGCTGTGTTAAGTGTGAAGACGTATAGCATCCGACGCGGGGTACAGTACAAAGTGGTGGAGTATGACTATCGCCGGTATGTAGGGAAGTGTTCTGAGTTTGGGAATGGGTGCACATGGTTGATTAGGCTAAGTCTCCGGCAGCGCAAGGGTATTTGGGAGGTAAAACGCTACAACGGACCTCATACATGTCTCGCGACGTCCATCTCTAGCGACCACAGGAGTCTGGATTATCATGTGATCTCGACAGTCATCATGCCAATGGTTAGAGCTCTGTCCGGATTATCTCCCATGGGCTAAATATCCTACTCAACCCTTTGTTGGAGTTGTTTTAGGTCGTTTTCTCTGGGATTTGGTGGGGTAGGATAGTGGAAAAGTGGTTCGAATGAGGTTGGTTCGAACTCCTTTTATAGCTGAATCCTGAGTAATTCGAAACACCCTCATTCAAATTACTACTTGCAGCCAAATTGGAGTAATTCGAATCACCCCAATTTGAATTACTTTGGATTGCGTGCGTGTGACTAATTCAAATCAGCCTGATTCGAATTAGTGAGTGTGTACGTGTGTAATTCGAATTAGGTTGATTCGAATTACATTGAGAGTGAAATTTGAATTAGGGTAATTCAAACTATATAGAATTGTGTCTTGGTTGATTCATGAACCAATTTTGATTTTGGCTGATTGGTTTAATTTTTTACACTCATTGGCTTATCAAGATGAATTACCCATATTTAATAAAATTTTCATAATGTTACGAAGGAGATAATGTACAGAATAAGTGTTATAGAATCTGCACAATCTGTTTATTAACACAAAAATAATTTCAAAAGATTTTAAAAGGCAAAAAAAATTCAACATTAAATATATATTTTTAAAAAATATTTTAAACATTAAATTTTAATTCAGTTTTTTCACAAATATGATAAAAAAAAATATTTTTTTTAAGGT
>NC_029793.2:120663243-120676105 GCF_000816755.2 Arachis ipaensis
TAATGGCCAAATAAATGAAAAAAAAATTCTATAAATCAAAATTTTATGTGACTTTTTTATGTACTTTATAATAATTATCTAAATATTTCTATAAATTTTTGTGATCAAATACATAAGTGATTTACTAAATATAAAAATTATTTGCGACTTATAAAAACTGTAAAGAGTATTTTGCCACCCAAAAAATTCTGTTTTTGTCAAAATAAACCCCAACTTTTGTTTTTAACAGAATAAACCTCAAAAAATAGGCACGGTTTGACAAAATGGTTTCGATGTTAACTCCTCACTCTGGATATTAATAAAGATGTCTAGCTGGCAATTAAGTGCTTACCTAGAGGGTTAGATATGAAATTACAATATTATTCTGTTTTAGATGAGAGATTATTAAACTTGAAATCCCTATTTCACTCTTTCACATTGCAGTTGATCCCCATTGACTCACAGTAAAAATCTCATCTGATAAAGAATCGTCATTGTTGCATTTAGCACATGTTCAGGAAATACATATTCATTTTGGATACAAATTCAACATTCATCACACCTAAAAGTAGCATTCTCTATTACTAATTTTTACTATCATACAACAACAACACTCTCACTACCTAAATAAAGAGAACATGTTCATAAATATAACTATAGCTACCCCAATTACAAGCACCAACAACAAAGTCTCTATCCTCCTCATGTACTGTTCAAACACAAATGACCTCATAGCTGTTGCCTTGTAATTCTCTCATTGTCCAAACTTTTCATCGCTTTACTCCTTTCAACATTCAATTTAATTTTTTTTAATGTCTTCTTCCTCTTCATCAATCCAAACAAAATACTCACATGGCCACATCCCATTCTCAATTTCTATCAAAATAGAAAGAGAAAGGGAAAAGATTCAACAAATAAGAAGAATCACAAACTTTATTTCAATGGGTTTCATTCAAAATAACATACCTGTCAAAAAAATCAACATCAAGGGTTGACCCGAATTAAACCTCCTAACAGCATAAGCAGGTTTCATCAAATGGTTTTTCCCTTCTTCAGCCCTCATAGTTGTCTCGCAGATAAAAACGTTGTTCTCTGTCAACAAAGATTTCTTTTTCATTTTTGCTCCACCACCTACTCAATTTGGAACTTAGGGTTTTCTTCAGGTTAAAATGTGAATCAACCCCACGTAAATCACTCTAATCCTTTAGGTAAGCCCTTAACGTGCCACTTAGACATTTCCGTTAACGTCGAAGAGTTACGTTGAGGCTATTTTGTCAAATAGTACATATTTTTTTGGATTCATTTTATCAAAAATAAATTTTGGGGTCTATTTTAACAAAAACAGAATTTTTTAAGTGTCAGAATGACTATTGACTCTAAAAAATATTATTTTTAGTTATTTTTATTGTGTTTTATAATAGTTTAAAGATATTTTGTTCGTTATCAAAAGTGAAAAAGTATTTTTGTTTGTATTTTAAAAAATCAAGGGCGATTTTGACGGTTCACCTTTCATATTGGATATTGGTAAGAAATTTACAAAGTCATTTCTTATGAAAACCACAATAAATAATAAAACAGAAATAATAGTTGGTTTATCTTAAAAAAATTTCATCATTTTTCTTTTCACTTTTAGTTATAAGTATCTATCCTCGATCAAATTATTTTGCCATCCCACCAGAGATGCCAATATTTATACAACACACAAGATATATAATATGCAGTGACGGATCCAAAAAATTTTGATAGTGGGAGCAAAATATATATAATATGATAATAATTTTTATAATAAAAATATTAAGTTTACATAAAAAATTAGGTATCAAATTATCTACTATAGATTTATGTATAAATATATATATTATTTAACTTATTTTTAATATGTATTTTGTATTTTAAAATTTGTATTTTAAGATTTATTTTATACAAGTAATTATTTTATGTATACGTAGTATAATTGTTGTTATAATTATATTTTGTTATTGTAAAATATGATTAGGTTTCAAAATATCTAATTACAAATTAAAATACTAAAATAGTAATTTAAATAATAACATAATTTAAAATTTAATTTTTTATATTTCATATTTTGAAACCTTGACAATATAATCAAAATGTTTTTTTTTTGTATATGTTGTTGAACAATCATTTAAAATTCAACTTTCATACAATTAGCTCTTGATGATATTCATTGTTGAAAAAGTTCATTCAATTAGTGTAGTTATAAAAAACTAAAGCTAATTTCAAAAGAAGAAACACAAATGGATAGATAATATTCTTTCGAGTCGATTTCTAAGAAAGAACAACAATCTTATTTAAATTTAAAAATTCATCATTATAATGGACATCTAATATGAAGTACTCAAATTGACTATTAAATGTCGAAAGTTTAATAAAAACTTATTGTGGAGTCAAATTTAATAATTTAGTGGGGGCAAATAAATATTATTATTATATACTACTCAATAAAATTTCAAATTGTAGTGGGGCGCTTGCCTCCACATCCGTAAGAGTAGCTCCGTCCCTGATAATATGCTATGATAAAAAGTTGTAAACTAGATGAGTATGAAAAGACTATGCCATTTGAGATATAACTCATTAGCAACTAGGAATACTATTGCAGGAGAGCAAGCAGTTGAAAAATATTCCTGATTTTGAAAATGTTAGTTTCTAAATGCAGTTTTGTACTTTTGTAACTTGACGCTGCTAGGAATTTTTAGGTGATTCGAGAATAAAGTTAGTTATTTATTTTGTTTCAATTGATTATCTGCTACATTAGTATAGTGAGTTTTTATATTATTTTAAATAAATAATTTTTTTTATAATTTAAAAGATAATTAACTATGGTAAATAATATAAATATCTACTATACTTATGTGACATATGCTAAGAACAGAGCAAATCACTAATTTTGCTATTAAAACACCAATTTTTTTAGAAAAAATGACAAATATATCTCGGATCATTAAATAAGTTATCGACTAATTGAAAATATAAAAAGTGTCCCTCAATTTTTAAACCGCGAGACATTTAAGTCCCTTCGAGGAACCTATTTGCCCTTATATGTTTTAGATGAGTAAATAGTCAAATTGGTTCCCGAAAGATAACCCGATCTTCAAACGAGTCCTCGTAAGAAAAATGAATATATATATATATATACTCAAAATTGAAATGTATGTATTTGTTACCCTAAATAAAGTTATATGCTCAAAATAAAAATTTATGTATGTTAACCTAAACAAATTTAATAAAAATTTATACATTTTTTTTTTTCATTACGTTATTACTTTCATTTAGATTAACATACATAAATTTTGATTTTGAGCATATAACTTTATTTAGGTTAACAAATATCTACATTTCAATTTTGAGTGTATATATATATATATTCCAACAAAATGTAATAATGTAAAAAAAAGATTTTAAAATAGAAAAAAATAAGAGAGATTTTGACAAGAATTAGAGGAGAGAGATAATTTTATTGAACAAATTTTTAAGAAGAAAAGATACAATTACTAATTTTTTTATTGTCAATTACATTTCTATTAAAATTAGTAGTATCAAAAATATTTTAAATTTAATATTATCAAGAAAAAATAAAAAAAATTATATAATGACTAATTTGATTAATTTTTAAAATTTTAGGGATGAATATGACTTACATCTGAACTTTCAAGGACTATTTTGATTATAAATAACTTTTTTACATGTCAAGTGCCACGTGGCATGCCACATGTCACTGACCCACGTGTCACCGATCTGACATGTCAACCAATCATCTTGTGACACGTGGCATTAGCCCTCCACGTCATCATATGCCACGTGACACTTAATGTGACACGTCATCATCCAACTGACGGAAGGACTAACGTTACCAATTTTAAATTTTTCGGGGACAAATTTTATTATTTTTTTCTTACGCGGACTCGTTTGAAGATCGTGCTATCTTTCGGACCAATTTGACTATTTACTCTGTTTTAGATGAAAGAACTTAAATGTCTCACAGTTTTAAAAAATGAGGATATTTTACATGTCTTCGAGTTAAAAAGTCAAAGAACTATTTATTTATTTTTTTTCTTTTTATGAAACTAATACATTGAATGTAACATGAATGATTGAACAGGTAACTTATCCTAACATGATGGAGTTCTTTGAGAGTCTTGGAGTTGACATGGAATTATCTGACATGTCATTCGCCATTAGCCTTGATAATGGCCACGACTGTGAATGGAGCAGCAGAAACGGTTTGTTTGGCTTGTTTGCACAAAAGAAAAATGTGATCAACCCTCACTTTTGGCAAATGCTTAGGGAAATTATGAAGTTCAAAGACGATGTTACAAGGCAAGTAGTATTATATGAGGATAGCAATGACTATATGACACTCATTTATTGCGCGCTGAGCTACTAAAAATATGATTGTCACAGAAAAAGAATGTAATAAACCCTTATTTCTGGCAAATGGTTAGAGAAATTATCAAGTTCAAAGATGATGTTATAAGGCAAGTAGTTCTTTATCTATGCCTACACTTTTTATATGCTTAATGCTTGCTTCAAAATAGTACTATATGAACATAGTTAATGCATAGTTAATGCTAATGACTCCATTATTTGTTTGTGGTTGATTGTCAATGAAATGTGAGATATATATCCAAAAATTGAAAGGTTGTTTGTTACCTTATTTATTAAGTTTTCTCTGTCACCATCGAAGGATTCAGAAACTTTAAAGACTAACTTGTTAAATTATTGGGTTTCTAAAAATTAAATTGTCAATATATTAAATATATGTTTTTTAAATATAATAAGAAAAATATACTACATAGAGAGGGTGCACTCTGGAATTAAAGAAAATTGAGAAGCATAATGCTATTTGCCAGTTCATGAGTGATTATATCATGATAAATTGAGTTTATTGTCTCATTTTTGAATTAAATATGCAGCTATCTTGATATGCTTGACAACAATCTTGATATGGACCGGAATGAGACTTTGGAACAATTCATAAAGTCAAGGGGTTACTCTGAATTATTTGTGAAAGCATATCTTGTGAGTTTATTTGCATTTTATTAGACTCTTTTGATTTTTATAAATATTTCTTTGGTTAGTGATTTGTTATTATATTGAATGAATGAATGTAGATTCCAATATGTGGTTCTATATGGTCCTGCTCTTCTGAAGGAGTTATGAGTTTTTCTGCTTTCTCAGTTCTCTCTTTTTGTCGCAATCACTATCTACTTCAGGTATTAAGGAAATTAAATTGCTTCCATTTTTGTCACATTTTGCATAATGATGAAAATGATATACTTATTATATCCAATAATGCTTCTTGATTCACTTGGCCCTTCCTCCACAGCTCTTTGGAAGGCCACAATGGCTAACTGTTAGATGGCGCTCGCAAAGCTATGTTAAGAAGGTGCCATTTATGACTGAGTTTGTAGTACTTTTAAAATTTTGAACCTATGTTATTCAGCTTAAGTTATGAAAAAAATGTTTGACATTGATTACATGTTATGAAAATTAGGTCCAAGAAGAGATTGTGAGTAAAGGTGGTCAAATAATTACCAACTGTGAGGTGGAATTGGTTTCAACAACAGACGGAGGTGAGTGATTAGACCATTCCTTTGTTACTCTAATTTTTGGCATGCACTTTTTTTTTAAATCAAATAATTGATGTTGTTCAAGTAAGAAGCCTAGAAATTTTATTGCAGAATGTGTTCTGCAATACAAAGATGGTTCTAAAGAAACATACGACGGCTGCATAATGGCGACACATGCTCCAGATACACTGAGATTATTAGGAGACGCAGCGACATATGATGAGCGAAGAATTCTCGGTGCTTTTCAATATGTCTACAGGTAAAATTTCTTCTAACATGGAATATGAAAACACAGCTTGTCATAGTTACATTTTTAAATTGGAATTAATCAAATTCATCAAAGGAAGATGACTTTTTCCCTTGGGACTAGAAACTTTTTTGCTTAGGGATATGAAACTTCATGTGTCCATGAATAAACTAAGCAACTAAGAGCTAAAAAAATCAAAGATCTTTTATTTTCTATCTTCAAATAAGTCCAAATGCACAATTATTGTTTGATCTCTATTGGCAGTGACATTTTTCTTCATCGTGACAAAAATTTAATGCCTCGAAACCCAGTAGCATGGAGTGCATGGAATTTTCTTGGATGTAAGGATAACAGAGTTTGTGTGACATACTGGCTCAACATTCTTCAGGTTAGCAACAATTCCTATAATGCATTTGTATATAATTGAAATCTACTAGAAGAAAAGTGAACTATGAATAAAACTTGTTAGTTGATCTTGTATTTCTATTTGCAGAATCTTGGAGAAACAAGATTACCTTTTCTTGTAACTCTAAATCCAGATCATACACCGGAAAATACCTTGCTTAAGTGGTCAACTGGACATCCAGTTCCATCAGTTGCTGCATTCAGGGCTTCACAAGAACTTGAAAATATTCAAGGAAAAAGAAGAATTTGGTTTTGCGGCGCCTACCAAGGTTTGAGGCCCTAGCTTTCAGGCTCTAGTTTTCACCATTCAATTTGGTGTTAAACACTAATACTGTTTGTACTGCAGGAAAATTCTTGATTGATGACATAACTTATGCTTAGCTATCTAATCATTTTTTTTGTTTATATAATAACCTTTACTATGTCCGGGCACTTTGATATACTTCAAATATACATATGATGTATGCCTATATTTGTGGTTTTCAGGTTATGGATTTCATGAAGATGGATTGAAGGTAGTTAAAGCAAATTTTATTATGATGAAAATGAAAAATATAAAAGTAATATTTTCTTGTATTTGAGACATCTAAGGCTTAATGCTTCTTTCTATATATACTACAGTGATGGCTAACATAAATTGTAAATTTCTTTTGATGAACCTATTTTCTTTTCAAATGTTGAGTTGTAAGAAATGGTATATAAAACAAAAATTTTCAGGCTGGCATGACTGCTGCACATGGCATTCTTGGAAGATGTTGCTCCCTCCAAACCAACCCAAAACACATGGTGCCTTCTTGGAAGGAACTTGGAGCGCGCCTTTTTGTGACAAGATTCCTAAGCTCCTATGTTACTACCGGTTGTTTAATGTGAGTTCATTTCTATTAATGGGTAGACATTTATTTCATATAATCTGGGCCTTTTACACTCTCAAGTTAGTAGTATCATGTTCAATTAACATTATGCTCTCTAGATGATATTTGATTCAATTTTATTTCAATTCTTGGCAGTAACTAAATCCAAAATATTCCATCTATTCCATGTTCTATCTATTGAATTAGACATGTAAAAGCTTATTGAATAACTTATGTATTTTGTCTTGGGGAGTTTGTAGTTTATTGGAAGAAGGAGGAACAATGTTTACCTTCGAGGGAACTGATATAAAGTGCTCTCTGAAGTGTGTTATGAGAATCCATAGTCCTCAATTTTATTGGAAGGTATTTGCTTTTGATTTATGCATAAATTGAAGTTATTGATTTCATTCTAGTTGTTGGCGAGAAAATAAAATAATTAACACAGTTTTTTGTGGTTGTTAGGTTATGACCCAAGCTGATTTAGGCCTTGCAGATGCATATATTAATGGAGACTTTTCTTTTGTTGATAAAAATGAAGGTCTTTTGAATCTTTTTCTGGTAAGCATAATCATTAGAGCATCTCCAATGCTCGTTCTAATTTCATTTCATTTTGGGTCCTACAAGAACATTTTTGGGACCATGTCATAAATAGTAATTTGAAATTAAAAATGAAATTTACTTCTCCAATGCTTAGTATTAGTTAAATTAGAATTTTATATTATTTTAAATTATTTCATCAACATAATTATACGAGTAGTTAAATTTTATTGGTTCTCTATCAAGGTGATATCATATCTCTAAGGTGATACTGATTTCATTTCATAAATCAACTCCAATGCATATTTTAATTCTAAATTAATGCACTTCTTGAAAGTATCAAAAGTGATACTCTAAAAACACTCCATTGGAGATACTATTAGGATCTAATTACAACTGTCTAATTCAGACTTTAATTTTTAGTTCCATGTATCTTTTGTGTTCTCTACAGATTCTCATAGCAAGCAGGGATTCTAATGTTTCAAATTCAAAATTGAAGAAGAATAGGTAAGTTGGTTATGATTTGTTTGAAGTACTGATATTGTTGTAATTATGCTTTTTCAAACTTTTACTCATTTTTTATGTCTTCAGGGGTTGGTGGACACCAATTTTCCTTACAGCTAGTTTAGCATCTGCAAAGTTCTTCATTGAGCATTACTCAAGGCAAAATACTCTCACACAGGCGCGCCGCAACATTTCTAGACATTATGATCTGGTATAAGTTTTTCACTGAACAAATAATGCACACTTAGAAATCATAGATGTATATTTCGCTAAATGTATCCATCTCTAAAAATATTTTCATAAGAGTTGCTACATGCATGAACATCTAGGAGGTTATATCTTTCTATGTTTTAGATCTTTCTTTCAACTTTTTGTGACTAGAATAGAAAAGAAGTCAATGCGTAATAAGTTGCAGTTTATGTTAGATACAATCTTTTAGCTACAAATTACAATCAAGCTTGTTTTTGGATCTTCTATATCATTTACTTACAATCAATCATTGGTTTGTTTGTAGAGCAATGAACTCTTTGCATTATTCTTGGACGAAACAATGACATATTCAAGTGCAGTGTTCAAGGCAAGCGTTACGACATTTTGATGCTCGATTCCAATTTACTTTTCAAAGATATTTCTTCCTCAATTTCTAGGGAAGCTATTGTTCACATTTTCCCTCTCTTATTAAAATATTTGATAGAATGAAGATGAAGACTTGAAAGATGCACAAATGAGAAAAATCTCTCTTCTCATTGAAAAAGTAAGTACCTTTGAATGCTATTTTATCAATATTTTAGTTGCTAGCTTGTGAAAGGCCTAATGTATTCAATTTTCTTTAAATAAATGAAGGCTAGAATAGGTAGGAAACATGAAATTCTTGAGATTGGGTGCGGATGGGGAAGTTTAGCTATTGAAGTCGTCAGACGAACCGGTTGCAAATACACTGGTATCACTTTATCTAAGGAGCAATTGAAACTTGCAAAAGAAAGAGTTAGGGATGCTGGACTTCAGGTATATGACAAGCTAGTGTGATTTCATCAATTTTCTTAACATAAAATATGATGCAAAAACATGGTAAACTTAATATATGGGCCAACTGAAACATGTTCATGATAGATATTAAATCACTTCATTTTAGTAATTGAGAGTATTTTAAGAGTATCATGCTAATTGTGATGAATTCATGATTTTCAGGACCATATCAAATTTCTTCTGTGTGATTATCGCCAACTACCAAAGACATTCAAATATGATAGGATTATATCTTGGTAAGCTATTTTTCATTTTAATTATGCAGAAGTAGAACTACCTACAATAGCAGTATTTCCAACATGTAGCATAACTTGCAGAAGGATATTTCAGTGAAATGATAGAAGCAGTTGGTCATGAATACATGGAAGAGTTCTTCGGCTGTTGCGAATCAGTACTAGCAGACGATGGACTTCTAGTTCTTCAGGTATATCTTTCATGAAAAGATGTAAATACATGCTACTACTGCTACAAAAATTTGGAGTTTACATTGGTGCTAACTATTGAAGATGGTTATCTTATTTATCAGTTCATATCAATCCCAGACGAGCGTTACGACGAGTATCGACGCAGTTCTGATTTCATAAAGGAATATATTTTTCCAGGGGGATGCCTACCCTGCCTAAGCAGGATAACATCAGCCATGGCGGCTGCATCAAGACTATGGTACAATTCATATGCATGTTACTGCTGAGTTAAATGACCATGAGAGAATCCATTCATTCTTCTCTTTCTTAACCATGAAATGAAAATTCTTGAATGCAGTGTGGAGCACACTGAGAACATTGGAATTCATTACCACCAAACGTTAAGGCGGTGGAGAAGAAACTTCATGAAAAAGCAGAAGTATGTCATTAATTTCATTGTAACATATTTACTGTGTTTCAAATTGAACTTACTACTTGCATTACTAGTTTAACTCTTGAAATTTCTTTTGTTACTACTTACACTAACAATATTTGAAAATTCTATTTGTCTTATTAGTGAAATCTTGGACCTCAAATTTGATGAAAAGTTCATCAGGACATGGGAGTACTATTTTGATTATTGTAGTGCAGGTTTTAAGTCGCGGACACTAGAGAATTATCAGGTACTTGAACAATTCTATGATACACCAATTAAGATAAACTTAATGCATTGTATATTAAGATAATAATCTAATAATATGTTCTTCGAGTTGAGTCAAGTTAAATTAATCGGTTTTCGTTTATGTAATGGAACCATGCATGTAGATGGTTTTCTCGCGGCCTGGCAACACCACTGCACTTAAGGATCCATATAGAAGCTGGCCCTCGGCATGTTGAGAATAAACCATGACACATTATTTGCACGTCGGTGCCATGTTTGTCTTCTTTATTCACAATCCCAAAATTCTTATTTATTCCTTAATTGTACATTGTTTAGTACTTTAGCGAGAAGATTGGTGATTTTTTTTTTAGGAATAAGGAATATGTTTTGTTTTGCATTTCAAATTAGTTACCACCAAAAACTAAGCATGTGATGATTTTATATGGTCTTCATTGTATTTAAATCACATAAATATCAAAATAAAATATTATTGCAGTACTTTTTATACCTTGGAAATAGCAGTAGCATTGCCACTTTCTAAGTTTCTATACTCAATATTTGTCTTTTTGAAAAATTACTAAAATGTAAAAGCATCTTAATTTTACCCGCTCAAACTGTCGATCAGATAGTGATCCAAAATTTTCCAATTTGATTGGAAGTCACGTCTATTGGATAATATCTGATAAAATTTAGACAAGAATAAAATTGGATAGCAAATTTAGAGAAATATCTCTGTATTGAATCTAATCCAATAGACACTGCCAGTAAACAAAGAGTCTCTCTAATATGTGATTGTGGTGTGTGGACTTGGAGTATTCATTGTTGGAGGTCATTAAGGGTGTGGGAGGAAGAAAGCTATATAGAGCTATTAAAAATCCTAGAGAAGGTTGGATTGCGAAGAGGAGAAGAGGATAATTTGATAAATCTGGAATGGTTTCTATAAAAGCTTTGAAGAGAAGGAGCTGAAACTTAAAGAGCTCTAGTAGGAGATTGTTTCACTTGATTTTTGGTAACCTTAACAGGGTGTCGAATCAAGTTTGTATTAAGATCTCATTTCGGGGAGTAGATATGATTCTTCTGCAAAAAAATGGACTCGACTTGAAAATTAATTAGTATTTGTGTTGAAAAGTATATAAAATGCTCAATAATATTAAACTGTGACAAATAATGTAAAGAATTGCAATAAAAGAAAGTATGTACAATAAATGAAAGCTTTAAATAGATAAAATAGTGAAATTGAAATAAGAAAGAAAAATACTTGAAGAAAGAAAAAGAAATGCTCAAATAAAAATGAAGATAAAATGAATTAATAGGAAAAGAAAGGACAAAGGAAATAAAAGCAAAGAAAATGAAAGAGATAAATAAAAGCTGGACTCTAGACACTTACATACACTTGTACTCTATGATTTTCCTTGGCGTCAGTGTGACTTGGATTTTTGTAGAGTTTGTATGATAGTGAAGTGTTCAGATTGAAGTCCCTTATTCCTTCTGAACTTCTCCTATTTATAGACCATGAGGATAGATTTGCAAAGTTTTTTTCTCTTCCCATGATCTAGTTCCTTTTTTTTCCTCAGGCCACGACCTTGCCTTGACCATGAAGAATCTTGACATCCAAGTTTGCCATCCCTTAGTCTCCAAGTCCCACGTTCTCTCTTCTTCAGCTTGCTCTCTGAAATCGCATCCATGTTCTCAACTCAGTTTGAAGGTCAAACAAAAGTCTTAACGTTCAAGAAAAAACAGTAACTGCTTTTTGACCTATTTTCCATGTGTTAAAAATCTTCGACTTTGACACTCTTGCACCATCTGTTATTAGTTTCAACTAATTCTTTAGATCGATACAATCTGTAGTTGAAACGCATCCTCATCGAGGAATCCATCTTTGGCACCAACAAAATCCCACGTTCTGTATCATGCTGTCCGTTTGGAATTGCTCTAGCTTCGACTCCAATCATTCTCGACTCGACTAATAATTATTGGTCTGCTTTTACCATAAACAAATTTCATCACCAGTCAAATTCTTGTGTTAACAAATTGCCCCTTAAACTTGTCTTTTTAGAAAACGAAATGACAATCTTTTATTTGATCACGTGCCGGACCTATGCCAATTTTAAAATTTTAGAATTTGAAAAGACAGTTACGCCATTTCTGAAATGATTTGCGCATTTTCTTGAAAATACGTAATGTTCTCATGAGCTTTAATGAGCCATTTCATTTTTAAATCTCTTCATATTCCCTTAGGAGTACTTTGTTCATTCCCATTCACTATCATTATCTTCACCATTCCTCATTGTCTTCGAAAATTCTTTTCTTCTCTAAAATCGCTCTTTACTATTTCATGGATTCTCAATCAGCTTAGCACCAAACTACTTCTCCATCCATTACAGCTGCTTCTTCTGCTTCAGTTACAGTTGTAACATCCAAAATTTTAATTATTATCAATTTATTTTAAGTTATGATTTATATATTAAATTGAACTCATTATTTTTAGATATTATTTTATTAAAAATAATTAAATTAATTTTATAACTATTGAAGTTCAATTAAATTCAGATTCTTATATATATTTTTGTTATGATGAAATATTTTACATAATTGAAACTATAATTTTAGTAATTTATAAGTAATGAAATATTTTATATTAATTTGAGTAAATGACA
>NC_029793.2:120677007-120677845 GCF_000816755.2 Arachis ipaensis
ATTTTATAACTATTGAGTTCAATTAAATTTGAATTTATATATATATTTTTGTTATGATAATATATTTTACATAATTAAAATTATGATTTTAATAATTTATAAGTAATAAAAATTATATATATATATATATATATATATATATTAATTTGAGTAAATGATATTTTTTATTTAAAATAGAGTTTAGTTAATGATATTATTATCGAGCTCGATATCTGCCGATATGAGTAAATATCGGTACTCTTTTATGAATTTGGCTTTGCTAATACTTAATCGTATATCTTTTATCATTATGTTACTAATGTCATTTATATTAGTAACTCATACATATTTATCCCTGTATATATTATTACTTGTATTTTAATATATCCAGTTTTCATAGTTATCCATTTAAAATATTTATAATTTAAATCGCTGACTCAGCAGTTTAAGAATGTGACACGTGCCCCCTCCCTTGCCACCACACCACCATAATTAATTAACTAATCCTATTTTCTCTCATAAACCACCGAAACCATAAGGAAAACAAGAGAGAAAGACTGTGAGAGAGAAAATGAATACCTCCATGAAACCGTGACCTTCAAGCTTCGATTTCTTACGATCTGTAACTCCAATAAAAAAAATGGGTTAAGTACTGAAATCGTCCCCAAGGTTTGGGGTGAAAATCAAAATCGTCCCCGACCTTTTTTTGTTATTAAAATCATCCTCAACGTTACAAAACGTTATAAAATCATCCTTTTCCACTTCAATTTTATTTCTTTTTACCATATTACCCTTCATTATTAATAAAAATAATTAAAAATAATATTAAAAAAATTAAAACAAACTCCCCCCACCCCTC
>NC_029793.2:120677868-120690785 GCF_000816755.2 Arachis ipaensis
GAGTTACGGGAGGGGAAGGGAAAAAGAGGGGGTAAGATTATTTTAATTTTTTTAATATTATTTTTAATTATTTTTATTAATAATGAAGGGTAATATGGTAAAAAAATAAAATTGAAGTGGAAAAGGACGATTTTATAACGTTTTGTAACGTTGAGGATGATTTTAATAAAAAAAAGGTCGGGGACGATTTTGATTTTCACCCCAGACCTTAGGGACGATTTCAGTACTTAACCCTAAAAAAATCTAATCCAAAATGTTCGTATCTTCCTCTTCTTCACGTTGACGTCACTTTTATTCGGGAGAAATTGATGGTGGAGCTGCTATCCTTCCATGTAAAGTTCGGCCGAGAGAGCCCCGGAAGTGGAGTAGTCGATTTTGACATTTTTATCTTCAATTTTTCATTCAGAAACCTTCTTTGAAGCTTCGATTATTGTGATTTTTATACGGAGGTAGGGTTGTTGAGATCATATATACAATCAAGTATATGTTTTCTTGTGCACTCCTTTTTCTCAGCCATATAGGCTAAGAGTTGAGCCCAATTGCCCAATATATCCATCAAATGGATTGTGTGGCCAAACTTTCCTTGGCCTTAAAGACCAACTTCATACTATGGGCCTCGACATAACAACTTTTGATAAGAGATGGGTCAAAGATGCTCATATCAATATCTAGTGGTTGAACACTAGTATGATATTCTTTAAAGTTGACATTCATCTGCTCGACATAGTAAGTAGGGCTATCATCAGCTTCAATTTCTTCAATTCTTCCATCCTTGTCCTAGAGCACCAAATTTTGATGCAGTGTCAAGAAAATTGTCCCTACTCCATAGATCCAATCTCTCCCCAACAACATATTGAAAGTTGCCTTGGTAGGCACTACTATAATGATTGTTGGTCTTTCGACACTTCCTACCTTGACCCTAAGTGAGATCATTCCCAAGACTGTTGTTAACTTACTATTGAATCCAATAACAGCCAAGTTTGTCTTAACCAAATCTTTGACTGTCTTTTGGAACAAAGGTAGCATACTTTCAAGTAGTAAATTAATCGTTGCTCCTCCATCAACCAGAATGTGATTAATCACCAATCTTTCGACCTTAGCTTTAATATGCAGAGGTCGAAGATGATCTTTGGTTATCTCATTAGGCCTTTCAAACAACCCTTCTTTAATCAACTAACTTTCGATAAACCTACATTAGTCCCTGGGATGATATCATCGTAATCCCTTTTGAGACAATTCCAAGGGCTTACAGAGTCACCCTGAAAATCAAAAGGGAGTACTAACACTGTGGCTACATAACCAAAACCAGTCTCACCAAACATGACATTTAAGTCATCTTCAAATTCGGAGTCGAAGGTCTTAGTTAATGCCTCCTCCTCTTCCTTACCCTTGGATGATTTTTTGACAGCCGATGTTTTCTTTGACAAATCCATTGGTTCTTGGTCGAGGATGCTTTATTCTCCTCTTGTTCCTGTTTATTTGGTGACTTGCTCTATTTACTCAACTTGGGATATGGGTCTTCTATGCTGAAATAAGCCTCTTGTGCTTGAGCCACAGCTCTTGGAATGAAGGGAGCTTTGTCCTGAAAGTTTCATCCAGATCTAGCTCGACTGCCACCTCTTTTGCTTACCCCTCGTCGAGAAGCACCTCTTTTCTGGCTTCTATCCCGATTTTCAAAACCTCCTCCAGGAACATTAAAGCTATAGTTCATTGAGTAGTTTGGATCATTGTTCTGTACCCACTTATTGTTCGACACATTAGCAAGCGGGACTCTAGTTCGATTTGACACTCCATAGAGTTTCTGATCGATAGTAACCACCGTACGCATCTGTTGCTTAACAGGGCCACTTGAAGAGTCTTGACTCTTATTTCCCTGCTTTAGTCAAGCTTGCCTCAATTCTTCTTGATGCACATGTTCTCGACTCTTTTTGTATGAATCGAAAGCCTTAGCCGTTGAAGCATCGAACAAAGCACTACATCGAGGATAGATAGCAACATTTTCTTCTTCTTCTCTTTGCCTTAAAAAAATGTCCAACAAATCCTCTCCTGTTTTTGGGTAAATTGGCCTTTCCGCTTCGAACATATCCAGTTTAAATTGATCATCCTTCCCCATAGGCTCGACAGAAGCCATGTTGACTGAGAAAAGCATTTCTTCGATTTTAGCAAAGTTTGACGTGACCTGAAAAGGACCAGAATCTACTTTCATCTCAGGTTTCTTTGCAAACTTTAGTTGACCATCTTCAATTGCCTTCTGTATCACGTCCCTGAAACATACACAAGTATTAGTATAATGACCGAGAGCTTGATGAAAAATTTACAAAATTTGTTATTTCTAATTTCAGAAATAGATGGCATCCATTTTCCTTCAAGAAGCACGAGTTGTTTGTCTTTTAAAAGCATGTTGAATATTTGTTCTGTTTTTATCAAGTCGAAAGAATATGTCATGACCCAAACCAAGTCATGACTGGCGCTCAAGGGACAAGTCCCTCCGCAAGCCAAACGACCTACTTTTCTAGAAAAACGGATAGAATCTCCTCGTTTCTAGGACCTTACCAACATAAATATTATCTTCCTGTATCAATAATAAACATCCATTTTCAGAGGCAACAACAACAACATATTCCAAACATGTCCAAAATATGCATCATATATATTAAGTTGATAACTAGAGTATATAGTTAAATCTATACGTCTTACATAACCAAATTATAATTACTATCTAAAAAGTTCGAGATTTAAAATATCATAACCCACACAAGGATCCTGCTTGTGGCATATGGAGCATTGACATAATCTAGATTTTTAGCAAATGTTCCATTACATAATTACTTAACCCTTGGAAAGAAGAAGGGCTCATCGAAATGACTAAGATATACTAAGGGGCAGGTGGAATGGAACTTGGAATGACTCCTATATCTAAAAGACATGGGAATATAATAGGGTGACTTTTGCAACTCAATGAGCAAACATTACATCTACAACCCACACGAGACAATACAAGTTTTATCATAAAAAATATATTTCTTTCCAAAGATGAGAAATTCATATTAATTAATTATGCAAATAAATAGATAAATAATTAAGCGGAATGAACTGAAATGAGAGTTCTCATTCCAAAAGTCAAATCAAATCGAATATTACACACTTAGGGCAGCTCCACCTCTAAGGGTAGCCCTTTCCTTTAGTGTGCCCGTACGGTATAACAGATCCAACATGTGGCCTACACATTAGGCTAGCAACACTCCTGCTAGCTGAGGTCTGAGCCAGATGCATCTAGGTTAACGTCATAACCGCCGTTAACTATGGTTTTCTAATCAGAGCCTCCCAAACCAATCTAAACCAAATCACATATAACCATTTCTAGTACTTGTAACATATTAATAATTTCATAAAAAATAGAGTATATATAAGAATGCATATTAAAAATTTAATTAAAGTTTAACAAATACAAATAAGAAAAACAAGTATGCTTTAGAAAATACATAAATATCGTCTCGTGTGTATCTTTATAAAATTATGAGATTTTCAGAAATCGATATCCGTTCCAATTATTCAAAAATCACAACAATCAAATATTTTCAAATGCTAAAAATAATTATTCAATTTAAATATTGATAATAGTATACTTAAAAATAATTATAGACATAATATCCACTCACAACTTGGTTCTAATGAACTGGAAGCAACTCTGAACGCGCTACCGAGCTACCAATTGATGTCCAATAACTTTACAACTCTAGAAATATGACAATAATAATATTTGTAAGCTAACAATATTGTCAATTAATAAAATCTTACTCAATTTGACAGAAGCCCCAAATTTCCTAACCCTAATAACCCTAATTCAGATTTATGCATACCCATAAATATAGGAATGATAAAAATTGGGGATATGGCTAATTTTTTAGTCAAAGAGTTCCCTTGAAACCTCAATAATAATCAAAACTCAAAGTTGAATACTTCCTGCACTCATTAAATTGAAATTCCATGATTTGGGAGTTTTAAGAAAATGAGATTTTGAATAAATAGAGATAGAGTAAAGAAGAAAAAGGAAGTAAGATGATGAAGGCAAGTTTGATGATATTGGGTAGTTGGTTGCAAAAAGAAGAGATGAGAAAATGTAGTTGGGAAGAAAAGGGAAGTGAAGGTTTTAAGTTTTTTATTTTTGGGAAGAAATGAAAAGAAAAGAAAGACAGAAGGGGGGAGGGGATCATCGAAGGAGGGGGCAAGAGAGAAAGAAAATTTAAGTGGGGCATGTGCCCCTCACGTGCTCTCCCTTTTTTTTCCTCTCTCTCTCGATTACTACATTCTCCCCCCTTAAGAAATTCGGTCCCCGAATTTCAAACTTATATGATAATTACCTCCAATCTCAAAACAAATATGGATACTTGTCGCGCATGGCATCCTCAACCTCCCAAGTTGCTTCTTCTTCTGAATGATTTTTCCAAACAACTTTCACCGATGCTATCTCTTTAAAATGTAGTTTCTTTACTTGGCGATCAACTATAGCCACGGTTCCTCTTCAAATGATAAATCCTCCTTTAGCTCTATGGCTTGTGGTGCAAGCACATGAGATGGGTTAGAAAGGTATTTGCACAACATTGATACATGAAAGACTGGATGAATCACAGACAACTCAAGTGGCAATACCAAGCGGTAAGCAACTGCACCTATTCTGTCTAATATCTCAAATGGACCAATGTAGCAAGGACTAAGCTTGCCTCTTTTTCCAAACCTCATCACTCCTTTCATAGGCGACACTCTAAGAGATACCTGATCACCTACTGAAAACTCTAAGTTACGCCTTCTGTTATCAACATAAGCCTTCTGCTTACTTTGAGCTGCTAATAAACGTTCTCTTATTATGTGAACCTTCTCAACTGTATCTTGTACCAAATTTGGCCCCAAAAGCTTAACCTCACCAACCTCAAACCACCGAATAGGTAACCTGCATCTTCTCCCATAAAGAGCCTCAAATGGTGCCATTTGAATTCTGGCTTGATAACTATTATTATAAGAGAACTCGATCAAAGGTAGATAATTGTCCCAATTCCCACCAAAATCTAGAACACAACACCTTAACATGTCTTCCAATATTTGGATCGTCCTCTCTGACTGTCCATCAGTTTAAGGGTGAAAAGCTGTGCTAAGATCCAGATGAGTTCCTGGTGCGGAAATTATAACCACAAACTAACCGGCAAGTGCACCGGGTCGTACCAAGTAATACCTCAGGTGAGTGAGGGTCGATCCCACGAGGATTGAGGGACTAAGCAACAATGTTTGATTAATTTACTTAGTTAGACAAATAGAAAAGAGTGTTTTGGTATTCAAAAGTATTAAACAGTAATTTAGAATATCAGAAGACAGGCAAGTAAATAAGTTGGGAATAAAATATGGAGAAGGCAGTTAAGGTTTTAGAGATATCTATTTTTCGGATTGACTTTTCTTATTAATTTATTTTAATCATGCAAGATTTAATTCATGGCAACTATATGTGACTAGACCCTAATTCCTTAGACCTTTCTAGTCTCCTCTAACTCTCATCAATCGCCAATTCCTTGGTCAATTAATTCCAATTAGGGGGTGAAGTTTAATTCTAGTTATTATGCCACAAAAATCCTAATTACCCAAATATAAGAGGATTATATGTCACGTATCCCGTTAAGTCCAGAAAATTAGAATTTAGGAGAAATTATTTTCAAGCTGTTGTTCAAGTAAAGAGCTTTTCCAAGTTATACAAGAATTCAATTAGAAAAGAGGGTCATACTTCCGTTCCACCCAAATTCATAAAATAAAGAACGAAAATAATTCTTGAAATAGAAATCAATACATGAATTAAAATAGAAAAATAATAGTATCAATCTATACAATAGATAGAGCTGCTAACCTTAACAGTGGAGGTTTAGTTGCTCATGGAAAAGAGTGAAAACTAGGATTCTGGTCAACTGTAAATTGGGCTGAAGTGGAATGAAAAGTGGAATAATGTTCCCCCCCAGAAGAGAAGTTTCTTTCCTCTTTTATATCTAATCCTAATTAATTTAAAATATATTTTCTAAAACTAAAATAATATCTTTTCCTATTTTAAAATAAAAATAAAGTTTAAATCAGAATTAATTAAATAATCAGTGTTTTTTGTGTTTTCTGCACGTGGCGCATGTCACGCGTACGCGTCAGTCATGCGTACGCGTCGATGGTCTTCTTTGCGTGTCATGCATACGCGTCAGGTACGCGCACGCGTCGCTGAGCAAATCTCCAAATCACGCGCAAGCGTCAGGTACGCGCACGCATCGCTCCTCGCTGTCATCTCCTTTAATTCTTGTGCTGATTCCATTTGTGCAAGCTTCCTCTCCATCCTTTAAGCCATTCCTGCCCTATATAGCCTTCTTCTCTTTTTCTGTGAAAGCTCCATCAAATTCAACCAAATACTACCTAAAATAAACAGAATTGCACACAACTCAAAGTAGCATCCATAGTGGCTAAGAGATAATTAATTCTTGATTAAACTCAACAAATTAAATGCAAATTCACTAGGAAAAGATAGGAAAGATGCTCACGCATCAGTTCATAACACTTTCTGAACAGATTTTCAAAAATGAGAGGTGAACTGAAGTCCGCAATCTAAAATAATGGACATTGGAATTCCATGCAGTTTAACTATCTCATCAACATAAAGTTGAGCATACCGAGCTGTACTAAAAGTTGTGTTCACCGGAAGAAAGTGGGCTGACTTCGTCATTCTATCCACAATTACCCAAATTGAATCAAAACCTTTAAAACTACGAGGAAAACCTATTGCAAAATCCATCGTAATCTTTTTCCACTTCCATTCAGGTATCTCAATTTGTTGCAATAACCCAGCAGGTCTTTGATGTTCAGCTTTAACCTGTTGGCAAGTTAAGCAATGAGAAACAAAAACTCCTATGTCTTTCTTCATGCCTTCCCACCAAAACAATTGTTTCAAATCTTGATACATCTTATTGGAGCCTGGATGAACTGTGTACTTAGAATTGTGAGCCTCCTCAAAAATAGCTTTCTTCAAGTCGTGGTTATCTAGCACACATAAGCGTTGACCACAACGCAAAATATCTTGATCAAGAGAAAAGTCTGAGTTACTCCCATTGCAAACATCTTCCATAAGATTTTTTAGTTTCGGGTCATCACTTTGTGCAACCTTGATCTGTTCTATCAGGGAAAATTGGGCTCGAACAAGTGCTAAAAAAACTTCTGATTCTCCAAGGTCAAATTGAATTCCATAGGCCTCTAATTGATGGACTTCTTCAACAATTGGTCTTCTTGCAAGAGTGATATGGGCCAAGCTACCCATAGATTTCCTACTGAAGGCATCTGCTAAATATTTCTTTCCAAGATGATACAAAATGGTACAATCGTAATCTTTTAGCAACTCCGTCCATCTCTATTGCCTCAAATTTAAATCCTTCTGTTGAAATATATACTTCAAACTCTTGTGATCCATATAGATCTCACAGGTCTCATCATAAAGGTAGTGTCTCCAAATCTTCAAAGCAAAAATGACCGCTACCATTTCCAGGTCATGAGTTGGATAATTCTACTCATGCTTCTTGAGTTGTCGTGAGGCATAGGCAATAACGCAGCCGTGTTGCATCAATACACAACCAAGTTCTATCCGAGATGCATCACAGAAGACTGAGAATCCCCCAGACCCAGAAGGTAAAACAAGAACATGTGCTGAGGTTAGACAAGCCTTAAGCGTCTAAAAGCTTTCCTCACAAGCTTCTGCCATTGAAACTTTACATTCTTCTGAATTAACTTGGTTAATGGTGCAGAAATTCTCAAGAAGTCCTTGATGAATCGCCGATAGTAGCCATCCAACCCTAGAAAGCTACAAATTTCCATCACTGTAGTAGGCATTGGCCACTTCTGAGCAGCTTCAACCTTCTTTGGATCCACCATGACTCCATCTTTTGATACCATGTGCCCCAAAAATGTCACTTGATCAAGCCAAAACTCACATTTAGAAAACTTAGCATAAAGCTTGTGATCCCTTAAGGTTTGTAACACAATCATCAAATGATACTCATGCTCTGTAGCACTTTTCGAATATACCAAGATGTCATCGATGAAGACGACAACAAAATGATCTAAGAAAGGTTTGAATACTCAGTTCACCAGATCCATGAAGGCTGCTGGCGCATTTGTCAAACCAAAGGACATTACTAAGAACTTATAGTGTCCATAACGAGTACGAAAGGTAGTTTTTGGAATGTCTCTCTCTTTTATCTTCAATTGATGGTACCTTGAACGTAGGTCAATTTTAGGGAAACAGGTAGCTCCCTGAAGTTGATCAAACAAATCATCAATCCTCGGCAATGGATACTTGTTACGGACAGTTATCTTATTGAGCTGATGATAATCCACACATAGTCGCATCGTTCCATCCTTCTTTACGAATAGAACAGGAGGTCCCCATGGAGAAGTTCTAGGATGAATGAATCCTTTCTCCAGCATGTCCTCGAGTTGAACCTTTAATTCTCGTAACTCAGTTAGAGCCATACGATAGGGAAGAATAGACATAGGCTGGACTCCCGGGACTAATTCTATGGAAAATTCAACTTCGTGGTCAGGTGGCATCTTTGGTAGCTCATCAAGGAACACGTAAGGAAATTCCCTAACAATAGGGACCTGATCAAGACTAGGCACTTCAGCATTAACATCTCTAACTACTGCCAAAAATTCTTGGTTTTCCTTATCCATAAATTCCATAGCACTCATAGATGAGATGATGCTAGCTAAAGTGGGACAATCGTCACCTTTAAAAATAAAAGGTGAGACACCCGAAATGTCAAACTTCATAGTTTTGGAGTAACAACCCATATCAGCATGACAAGCTGCTAACCAATCCATACCTAGGATAACATCAATATCTTCCATTGGTTCTAGAAGAATTAAGTCAGCTAAGGTATCAACCATATTAATTCTAACAACACAAGATCGATACACGACCCCAACCACCATGGAGACTCCAAGTGGAGTGCCAACATGAAATGGGTGAGATAACAGTTCAGGTTGTTTATCGAAATGAGATGCAAGATATGGAGATACATATGAATAATGAGAACCCGTATCAAATAACACTCGAGCATATAAAGAACAAACTTGTAAAGTACCTGCCACCACAACATTAGAAGCTTGAGCATCCTGACATGTCAAAGTGTACAGACATGCCTGACCTCTCCCTCTTTGACTCCCTCCTCTGTTATAAGTCTGACCTGTAACACCCTACTACTCAGAGCTTTACGCTTATGTCGTAGAACAGAGGTAGTGTGGTGTTATGGACCTCTAATCAGTAAATACATATGTATAATAGTGGAAAAATATAATATATTAGGAGCCTTGAAAAACGGGTAAGAAAAATTGCAAAATAAAAAGCGCAACACTTAGAGAACGGAATTACTTGCGTGCTAAGAAACCTAAAGGTTATAGATATGAATAAGCAAAAGAGTGAATAGAGAGGCAAGAATACAGCATAACTAGCTCCTGACTCAGCCTGCGAAGCCAAGGCTGGCCAGAGAATATTTACATACATATACAAGTATCCTAAAACACCCAAAATATAGAAACAAGGCCTTAACTCTCCTGTAACCTCTATGAGGGAAAAAATAATCAAGTTTCTTGGAGAGAAAGCTAAGTACATATATACATAAAATGATAACCAGAAGAACCCAGGGACTACTCCGCTGTAGGAATCCAGATGCCTAGTTGATGAGCGGATAATTTATACGCTTTTTGGCATAGTTTTTAGTATATTTTTAGTAGAATTTAGTTACTTTTAGGGATGTTTTCATTAGTTTCTATGTTAAATTCATATTTCTGGACTTTACTACGAGTTTGTGTATTTTTCTATGATTTTAGGTATTTTCTGGCTGAAATTGAGGGACTTAAGCAAAAATCAGATTCAGAGGTTGAAGAAGGACTGCTGATGCTGTTGGATTCTGACCTCCCTGCACTCAAAGTGGATTTTCTGGAGCTACAGAACTCAAAATGGCGCGCTTCCAATTGCGTTGGAAAGTAGACATCCAGGGCTTTCCAGCAATATATGATAGTCCATACTTTGGCCGAGTTTAGACGACGTAAAAGGGCGTTGAACGCCAGTTCTACGCTGCTGTCTGGAGTTAAACGCCAGAAACACGTCACAAGCCAGAGTTGAACGCCAGAAATACGTTACAAACTGGCGTTCAACTCCAAGATTGACCTCTACATGTGTAACATTCAAGCTCAGCCCAAGCACACACCAAGTGGGCCCCAGAAGTGGATTTATGCATCAATTACTTACTTCAGTAAACCCTAGTAACTATTTTATTATAAATAGGACTTTTTACTATTGTATTAGAGATCTTTGATCAGTTTTATGCTATCTTAGACTTTCATGGGGGCTGGCCATTCGGCCATGCCTGAATCATTATCACTTATGTATTTTCATACGGTAGAGTTTCTGCACTCCATAGATTAACGTGTGGAGCTCTGCTGTTCCTCAAAGATTAATGCAAAGTACTACTGTTTTTCTATTAAAGCATCTTTATACGCTTATCTGAAATTCTCACCAATGAATTACATAAGTGTTTCTATCCTTATTTTCTATCTATTTATTATTTATGTTCGAAAACTCCATAACTATTTTGATATCCGCCTGACTGAGATTTACAAGGTGACCATAGCTTGCTTCATACCAACAATCTCCGTGGGATCGACCTTACTCACGTAAGGTTTATTACTTGGACGACCCAGTGCACTTGCTGGTTAGTTGTATCGAAGTTGTGAATGAAAAACGATTTATTAAGATGTGCGTATAGAGTTTTTGGCACCGTTGCCTGAGATCACAATTTCGTGCACCAAGTTTTTGGCACCGTTGCCGGGGATTGTTCGAGTTTGAACAACTGACGGTTCATCTTGTTGCTCGGATTAGGTAATTTTCTTTTTGTTTTATTTTCAAAAATTTTTCAAAAACCTTTCAAAAATTTCTCATCTGTTTTCGAAAAAAAAAAATTAAATCTTTTCAAAAATATATTTTTCTTCAGAATTTTTAAGAATGAATTCTAGAGTTTCATGAAGCATGTTGAAGCCTGGCTGGCTGTAAAGCCATGTCTAATTCTTTTGGATAGGGGGTTCCAACCATCAGCATAGAGGCAAGTTAATTGGAATGTCAGCCGTGGCATGTCTGAGTTACATACTAAAGCTTGGCTGGCTATTAAGCCATGCCTAACCCTTGGATTGGAGCTTTAGACTAAGAATACAAGATTCCTGGAATTCATATTAAAAAATTTTGAAATCCTTATTTTCTTTTTCCTATATGTTTTTTCGAAAAAAATATACAAAAATCCAAAATCCAAAAAAATATAAAAAAATCATAAAAATAAAAAATATTTCATGTTTCTTGTTTGAGTCTTGAGTCAAGTTGAAAGTTTGGTGTCAATTGCATATTCATCTTGCATTTTTCGAAAAATTCATGCATTCATAGTGTTCTTCATGATCTTCAAGTTGTTCTTGGTAAGTCTTCTTGTTTGATCTTGATGTTTTCATGTTTTGTGTCTTTTCTTGTTTTTCATATGCATTCTTGCATTCGTAGTGTCTATACATGAAAAATTTTTAAGTTTGGTATCTTGCATGTTTTTTTTGCATTAAAAATTTTTTAAAAATAAGTTCTTGATGTTCATCTTGACATTCAAAGTGTTCTTGGTGTTTATCTTGACATTCATAGCATTCTTGCATGCATTCATTGTTTTGATCCAAAATTTTCATGCATTGAGTCTTTTTCATGTTTTTCCCTCTCATCATTAAAAATTAAAAAATAACAAAAAATATCTTTCCCTTTTTCACTCATAAATTTCAAAAATTTGAGTTGACTTTTTCAAAACTTTTTAAAATATAGTTGTTTTTATGAGTCAAATCAAATTTTCAATTTAAAAATCTTATCTTTTTCAAAAATCTTTTTCAAAAATCAAATCTTTTTCATTTTTTCTTATTTATTTTCGAAAATTTTAAAAATATTTTTCAAAAATCTTTTTCTTATCTTTATCTCCTAATTTTCGAAAATAACATCATCAATTAATGTTTTTGATTCAAAAATTTCAAGTTTGTTACTTGCTTGTTAAGAAAGATTCAAACTTTGAGTTCTAGAATCATATCTTGTGATTTCTTGTGAATCAAGTCATTAATTGTGATTTTAAAAATCAAATCTTTTTCAAAAATAATTTCAATCATATCTTTTCAAAAATATCTCCTTATCTTATCTTTTTTCAAAAATTTGATTTTAAAATATCTTTTCTAACTTCTTATCTTCTTAATCTCCTTCTATTTATTTATTCATCTACTAACACTTCATCTCACCCAAATTCGAACCCCCTCTTCCATTTGTGTTCGAATTTTTTCTTCTTCTTTTCTTCTACTCACACAGGGGAACCTCTATACCTGTGGTAAAAAGGATCCCTATTATTATTTTTCTGTCTCCTTCTCCTTCATATGAGCAGGAGCAAGGACAAGAATATTCTTGTTGAAGCAGATCCAGAACCTGAAAGGACTCTGAAGAGGAAACTAAGAGAAGCTAAATTACAACAATCCAGCAAGCACCTTTCAGAAATTCTCGAACAGGAAGAGGAGATGGCAGCCAAAAATAATAATAATGCAAGGAGGATGCGTGGTGACTTTACTGCACCTAATTCCAATTTACATGGAAGAAGCATCTCCATTCCTGCCATGGGAGCAAACAATTTTGAGCTGAAACCTCAATTAGTTTCTCTGATGCAGCAGAACTGCAAGTTTCATGGACTTCCATATGAAGATCCTTTTCAGTTCTTAACTGAATTCTTGCAGATCTGTGATACTGTTAAGACTAATGGAGTAGATCTTGAAGTCTACAGGCTCATGCTTTTCCCATTTGCTGT
>NC_029793.2:120690883-120703351 GCF_000816755.2 Arachis ipaensis
CTCTCAACCCAAAGATAGCCTGAACTCTTGGGCTAAGCTGGTCATGGCTTTCTTAGCCAAGTTCTTTCCTCCTCAAAATCTGAGCAAGCTTAGAGTGGATGTTCAGACCTTCAGACAGAAAGAAGGTGAATCCCTCTATGAAGCTTGGGAGAGATACAAAGAACTGACCAAAAAGTGTCCTTCTGACATGCTTTTAGAATGGACTATCCTGGACATATTCTATAATGGTCTGTCTGAATTAGCTAAAATGTCATTGGATACCTCTGCAGGTGGATCCATTCACTTAAAGAAAACACCTGCAGAAGCTCAAGAACTCATTGACATGGTTGCTAATAACCAGTTCATGTACACTTCTGAGAGGAATCCTGTGAGTAATGGGACGCCTATGAAGAAGGGAGTTCTTGAAATTGATACTCTGAATGCCATATTGGCTCAGAATAAAATATTGACTCAGCAAGTCAATATGATTTCTCAGAGTCTGAATGGAATGCAAGCTGCATCCAACAGTACTCAAGAGGCATCTTCTGAAGAAAAAGCTTATGATCTTGAAAACCCTGCAATAGCAGAGGTGAATTACATGGGTGAACCTTATGGAAACACCTATAATCCCTCATGGAGAAATCACCCAAATCTCTCATGGAAGGATCAACAAAAGCCTTAACAAGGCTTTAATAATGGTGGAAGAAATAGGTTTAACAATAGTAAACCTTTTCCATCATCCACTCAGCAACAGACAGAGAACTCTGAACAAAATATCTCTAATTTAGCAAACTTAGTCTCTGATCTATCTAAGGCCACTGTAAGTTTCATGAATGAAACAATGTCCTCCATTAGAAATTTGGAGGCACAAGTGGGCCAGCTGAGTAAAAGGATCACTGAAATCCCTCTAGTTTGGAATTTGTAGTCTTCTTTTTTCTTTTTATCCTATTTGATTTTCGGTTGCTTGGGGACAAGCAACAATTTAAGTTTGGTGTTGTGATGAGCGGATAATTTATACGCTTTTTGGCATAGTTTTTAGTATGTTTTTAGTAGAATCTAGTTACTTTTAGGGATATTTTCATTAGTTTCTATGTTAAATTCACATTTCTGGACTTTACTATGAGTTTGTGTGTTTTTCTGTGATTTCAGGTATTTTCTGGCTGAAATTGAGGGACTTGAGCAAAAATCAGATTCAGAGGTTGAAGAAGGACTGCTGATGCTGTTGGATTTTGACCTCCCTGCACTCAAAGTGGATTTTCTGGAGCTACAGAACTCAAAATGGCGCGCTTCCAATTACGTTGGAAAGTGGACATACAGGGCTTTCCAGAAATATATAATAGTCCATACTTTGGATGAGTTTAGACGACGTAAAAGGGCGTTGAACGCTAGTTCTATGCTGCTGTCTAGAGTTAAACGCCAGAAACACGTCACAAGCCAGAGTTGAACGCCAGAAATACGTTACAAACTAGCGTTCAACTCCAAGATTGACCTCTACACGTGTAACATTCAAGCTCAGCCCAAGCACACACCAAGTGGGCCCCGGAAGTGGATTTATGCATCAATTACTTACTTCTGTAAACCCTAGTAACTAGTTTATTATAAATAGGACTTTTTGCTATTGTATTAGAGATCTTTGATCAGTTTTATGCTATCTTAGACTTTCATGGGGGCTGGCCATTCGGCCATGCCTGAATCATTATCACTTATGTATTTTCATACGGTAGAGTTTCTGCACTCCATAGATTAAGGTGTGGAGCTCTGCTGTTCCTCAAAGATTAATGCAAAGTACTACTGTTTTTTTTATTAAATTCAACTTATTCCGCTTCTAAGATATTCATTCGCACTTCAACCTGAATGTGATGAGCATGACAATCATCATCATTCTCCCACGAACGCGTGCCTGACAACCACTTCCGTTCCACCTTAGATTGAATGAGTATCTCTTGGATCTCTTAATCAGAATCTTCGTGGTATAAGCTAGATTGATGGCGGCATTCATGAGAGTCCAGAAAGTCTAAACCTTGTCTGTGGTATTCTGAGTAGGACTCTGGGATTGAATGACTGTGACGAACTTCAAACTCGCGAGTGCTGGGCGTAGTGACAGATGCAAAAGGAGGGTGAATCCTATTCCAGTATGATCGAGAACCACAGATGATTAGCCGTGCTGTGACAGAGCATTTGGACCATTTTCACAAGAGGATGGGATGCAGCCATTGACAAGGGTGATGCCTCCAGACGATTAGCCATGCAGTGACAGCGCATCGGACCATTTTCCAGAGAGGATAAAAAGTAGCCATTGACAACGGTGATGTCCTTACATAAAGCCAGCCATGGAAAGGAGTAAGATTGATTGGATGAAGACAGCAGGAAAGCAGAGGTTCAGAGGAACGAATGCATCTCTATACGCTTATCTGAAATTCTAACCAATGAATTACATAAGTATTTCTATCCTTATTTTCTATCTATTTATTATTTATGTTCGAAAACTCCATAACTATTTTGATATCCGCCTGACTGAGATTTACAAGGTGACCATAGCTTGTTTCATACCAACAATCTCCGTGGGATCGACCCTTACTCACGTAAGGTTTATTACTTGGACGACCCAGTGCACTTGCTGGTTAGTTGTATCGAAGTTGTGAATGAAAAATGATTTATTAAGACGTGCGTATAGAGTTTTTGGCGCCGTTGCCTGAGATCACAATGTCGTGCACCACTAGTGAGGAGCCTCTCGACCTGCATCTAAAAACAACAACACAGTATGGGGGTGAGAACCGAAGGTTCTCAGCATGGTAAAGGTGCCAGGCATATAATATATAAGGTCCTGAAAATGCCAGAGGCAATCCTAGAACGCCAACATATAGTTATAAAACTTAAACCTCTAAGTAGAAGCCATAAAAGGGGTAGTGACCCTAAGAATTCTAACCTTACTTATTTTAAACCTAACATTACACCAAACCGATCACCATTGATTCAGCAGAGACAAACAACCAAACAATTTCACGCATAAGTAGGAAACAGATAGTGCAAGTAGCAAATATAACAGTTAGCATAATATATATTCAATTAGGCAATCCCAAGTAATGCATAGCAGACAAAACAAACAAAATGCACATGATGTATGCCTGTCCTATGGCTGATGAGGCTCATCTGTCGGTTATCCAGCCAACCTGACAAGTCCAAAAATCTTAGACTGTCCCTCGCCGTGCATCCCCATGAGTCTATGCATAGATTTCTCATTTATTCATCATTTATACAATCATTCATTCATTTATATCTCACTCAATGGGGGATATCTATTCCCGAGAATTTATACGTGCCCGGTCACCCTTACAACGTAAGGTCAACAGAGTATCGAGTATCGACTTGGAACACGTGATGGCAAGCCACGGTACTTTACTCAGGGAAACTCGTATCTCAGATCAAATGAGTATATAAAGCCACAATAATATTCATAACCATTATAAACTTGCAAAAGCATATCATACATGCCATAATATCATACATACTCCAATAACACCCATTTTTTTTACTTGATTCATCAATTTCCTATTTTACTTCACTGCCAAGTTATCCCAATTTTCTATCTCCATCCTAATACTAGACCTCATACTATGATTTGAAACTAAAAGAATGAAAATAGAGGTTTAGAAGTTTAGAATTCGGTTTAAAAATTCAAAATCTGGTTTTGCAGAAAACAGGTCCACGTGTACGCGTGGGAGTATAAAAAGGCAGCTCGCACGTGCATTCCTTTACCATGTGCACACGTAGGTGAGAACATCATGTCATGTGTACGTATGGTCATGCATGCTGGTCCATTACGCGTACGCATGGGCTTCTTGCGCACGCACAGTTTAAAATTCCATGCCACACGTATGCGTGGGCCACGCGTACGCGTGGACGTACGTTTTTCAAAAAAAAAAAACATCAGATCACCCAGAAAGCTGCACAACCATGAAATAGTCACCTGCATAATACATATTTTACACCAAAACTTCCGACGTGCATAACTTGATCGTTTTAAATCGTTTTTCTTTCGTTCTTCGAACGACATAAACTTTACGAACCCAATGTTCATTTAAAACAAGTTGGAAACAAATTGAGGGTCCAGAAGCCAAGTTATAGTTCATCAAAGTTCGGCCAAAAATAACTTTTTTGTAAACTTTCAAAACCTCATTTTTAACCAAAACAAATCCTATGCCATTAATCACCAAACCTGCACTTTCCAACACAATATGTCCTTCTTCTTTAACATAACAATCACCATAACAATTATGCCTCATACCAACAATAAAACTCATACATTTCCCCAAAATCTATCATTCAAAACTATAAGTCACAACCTTTAAATTTATTTACTTATATCCTCAAATCATTCAACAACAATCCATCAATCATCAGCAACCAACCAACAAGTATCAAACCACAATAATCTATCATATCACCAATTATCCAACAACTACCAAACCAAACATGTTCATCAACAAGATACTAAACATTAAATATACACCTGCATTTCAACTTATCCTATAGTCATCTAGCCTAAGTTTTCACAGGACATTATATATTAAATACGCAAAACCTAAACCATACCTTAGCCGATTCCCGCGTTTAGTCCAAGGTAGCCACTTAAGCCACACACACACACAGCCTTCTAAGTTTCAAAAAATCACCAAAACCTTAGCACCAATCCTCCGCTAAGCTTCCAAATGCCCCCAATCAATTCCAATATATATATATATATATACCTAGTTCGCACCTATTACACATATATACTTCAAAATTCAGAATTCACATAATAAAATCAAGAATTGGCTAAGGTTAGTGATCCTTACCGTACCCACGAGCAAAATAACCCAAGCCCGATAAACTCCGCAAGTTAAATCGAACCTAGAATACCAAATTCGACAAAATCTCATTACAAGGGCACAATTTCGAAAATCAAAAGGGGGTAGAGAATTTGAGATGGGATTGTGGCTTACCCGTGAAATTGATCCGATAGAAACGTAGAGCTCAACGCGCTGGACACGTGGCCGCAAATGGTGCGGCGATCGGAGCTCGAACGAAGGAGTTATGGTGGTTTAAAGTGGAGGTGAGGGTTAGGAAGCTCTCCTCTCCCCCAAGGCTGTTCAGCGTGTTTCTTTGCTGAATGGGGAAGGAGATGGCTTCTGTCCATTTAAGTGATTGGGTCTGGTTGGGCCCACGAGCCCGGTTCAATCGGTTCGATCCAATCTTAGGCCAAATTTTTCGAAATTAGTGTCAAAATTTTTGTTTTGAAGAGCTCTACCCTATTTTAATATTAGATTTACATTTTTAATTTTCCTAATTAAAATTCGATTTATTGACTAATTATTTACTAATTTTAGCGGGGTTTACATGACCCCTACCACTAGCTCCTCTCCCACTAAGACCAGAAGAATTCCTAATAGACATAGCTGAAGATGATGACATTGGTGTTGTCGGACGTGCAATACCTGGAGCAAAGCCTCCTCTAAAATTAGGATAATCTCTCCTGAGATGACCAAATTGGCCACAATTAAAACATGCTCTAGTGGCCTTGAAACATATACCAGAATGGTAACTCCCACACTGATGGTAGTAGGGCTAAGCTGGCCTTGTCTGATTCGAACCCTGTGCACTAGATTGAGAAGTGCCCTTAACAAAAGGTCTGGGACTCGAAACACTCATCGGAGCAAATCCAGAAGAAGCAACCCCACCAAAAGATGTTTGAGGACGAGCTTGATAACCCGAATAACCTTGCTGATTAGTCTGACCATGAAGAGACTGAAATCCTCCTGAACTAGATCCACCAGAAAATTGTCCCTTCGTCTTGGGCTTCTTACTAACATCCTTATAAGCATTTATCTCCGCTATCCCAGCTTTAATTCCATAAGCAGATTTTAGGATATCTTTAAAAGACATGCGTCCGACTTTAGGCATAAGAGTAGTGAACATAGGTTCTGCCAACCCACAAATGAACCGACGAACTTTCATCTCTTCTGAATTCACCAAGTACGGATGATGAATCCATATTTGACGATAAATTTTGGATTGATTTGAGTGGAATTTATTATATAAACCCACATTTAATCATCTAAATAGCATACTTTTGTGTTTTCTCTCTAAATTATGTCCAATTGTGAAAACATGCTATTTTGTGCTTATTTTAATCAATTTTATTCCACTTTCATTCCATTCGATGCTTTGATGATTTTGATGAGTGATTTCAGGTATAATAGGTTGGAATGGCTTGATGAGAGTGGAAGATAAGCATGCAATTGTGAGAAAACATGAAGAAAACAAAGGAGAAGCACACAGCCATGTGTGCGTATGCACAACATCCTGTGTGTACGCACAAGAGGAAATCAGCATGTGTGCGTACGCACAAGTTCCTGCGCGTGACTTCATTAAAAAGTCACGTGGCTCGCAAATTTGGGGCTTTCTAGGCCCATTTCTGAAGTGCTGAAGCATATAAGGGAGAGATTAGCAACAACCATTGATACCATACATTACACAATACACTTAGATAGTTTTTAGGGTAGTTCAGCTTAGGTTTTCTCTCAATTTTTCTTAGGATGTAATTAGGGTTTATACTACAATTTTGCATTTCTCCAATTTTGATTTTGGATATTTGCTTATTTCCATTGTAAGTATTTCTTAATTTTTTCTTTTATTACATTACTTGTTCTACACCTTCTTATATTTCAATTTCCTTTATCAATATATATACTTTTGCAATTTTGAGTTCTAGTTCATGAATTTGATGTTTGATGGTTATTTTATGTTTGTTGAGTTGCCTTTATTGATTTTGATAATTGGTTGTTCATAATTTCAAGTAATTTTATAATTTTGCCATGTTTTGTGAATATGCCTACCATGTGTTTGATGAAATGTCAATTTTGATTATGGGGTAGATTTCCACCCCTTGGCTTGGGGAAGTGAATTTATGGAATACTAGAGTCATAATGTCCGACATTTAGTGATAATTCTTGGGTTGTTAGTTATTGTTTCCACTAACGCTAGCTTTTTACCAAAGGTAATTAATAAGTTAGCTAGGATTTGTGGATTAATAATAATTATTCTCACTTGACTTACTCTTCAATGTTAAGGGTTGACTAGGTGAGATTAATCCATCATAATTATCATAGTTGTGGTTATGGCAAGGAAGGAATTCCATAACTCATCCCAAGTCAAGGTTCCATTTATGTTTTGAACCACATTTCTCTCACTTTAAAGCTTTACTTATTTATATTATATACATAATTCTTTTATTCCTTTATTAGTTTATTAATTGCAATTTTGAGTGTTCTTTAATTCCTTTAATTGTTTGCTTTTTTTTTATTGAAAATACCCCTTGATTTTCACAACCAAAATTGTGCACTTATTGTCACTAGTTCCTAGGGAAGACGACCCGAGGTTTAATTACTCTTGGTTATTTTAATTTAAAAAATTAAACTTTGATGGTGGGAGTTAGTCGTTAATTTGGGCTATACTTACAACGAAGAGATTCTATTTTGTGAAATTCTAGATCAACACTAATTCTCGCATCAACGGAGCACTCTTAGAAACTCTAGTAAACTCCTTGGCATACTCAGTCACTGTCATATTCTCTTGCCTTAATCTTTCAAAGGCAATTGCATCTTCTGCTTCTTCTTTTTTTGGACATGGGCCACTTTCCATCTTTATCTTAGTTTTTTGTTTTAATTGTGGGTTGTTGGTGATTTGGTTTGTAATGAGATGTGTTATATCTTGTTTTATCTTGATTTGTGTGTCTATTTTCTAGTCTGGAGGATTGGTATAATGGAGAAGGGCTCTGTAGTCTCTTTGGTATGTTTGTTGGGATCTAAATTTTGGGTTGTAAGCTTGTAGGAATCAGGTTGGGTTGGTCTAGTGGTTGGCTCACTAGTCCGCTCAAGCAAGTGTTAGAGGTTTGGATCCCATCTTGTGCATGCATCGACTTATTGGACAACAGCAAACCCTTAAATGTAACTCCGATTTGTGATGGATTAGTCCTTGACCTGTCAGGTTATGGGTTACCATGAGAAACTAGAAAATAAAGTGGGTTGTGTGAACTAAGTTGGGTTGGTCTAGTGGTTAACCGCCAGTTCTCTGGTTAGTTTTTTGCCAGACAGTTTTTATAGTCAACCGAATCGACCATATTGATGGTTTCCGTTAATTCGGTTGAACCGACCAGTCCAATTCGATTTTTAAAACTATGGTTGGAGAAGCTATGCTTGAAGTTGCGGCCATGGCTGTGGAGGAAGAAGAGGCTGAAGGCGTGGTTGAGATGGTGCTTGAATGAATAGCAGAATGAGAAGCTATAATGCTTTCTTGGTTGATGGACGGATGAAATCTTCAGAAAACAGAGATGAGAAAGAAAAACCTTCAAAGGGTTAAGGATGATTGAAATGATTTGATGGAGAAAGAAAGTGAATTGCATGGATTGTTTTTTCGAAAACGGCCTATTAAACCCACGGAACGTTATGTATTCACAAAAAAGCGTGCGCCATTTTAAATGCTACGTAACTATCTTTTCAAATTCTGAGAACTTGAAAAGGTTGCACGTGCCAGGCATGAGGAGTATTAAAACTTGTATTTTTGAACAAAATAACAAGTTTTAAAGGGGCAATTTGTTGGTATTAAAAATGGATTTCCTCGACGGGAAGGCGTTTCGACTACCGATTGTGTGTTGATCTAAAGAATTAGTTAAAGCTCGTAATAAAAGCAGAAACAAGCAAGCTGAAGTCGAAGATGGTGCGAGAGCGTCGAAGTCGGAAAGCAATTATTGTCTTTCATTGAACATCAAGACTTGTTACTCGACCTTCAAGCTGAGTTGAGAACATGGGTGCGAAATTTGAGGAGCAAGTTGAACAGAACGTAAGACTTGAAGACCAAGGTAAGAGAAGATGTGGGATGTCAAAACTTGGGAGTCAAGATTTTTCATAGTCAAGGCAGGGTCATGGCCTGAGAAAAAGGAGAAAACTAGATCGTGGTCAAGATTCTTCATGGTTAAGTATATTCTCATGGTCTATAAATAGGAGAAGTTCAGAAGAAATCGGGATTTTAATCAGAAACACTTCACCATCACACCAAACTCTGCAAAAATTCCTAGTCTCAGCGACGCAACGGAAGATCATGGAGTGCAAATGCATGTGACTGTCAGAGTTACATTTTTATTTTATTTTCCTTTGTTTTCTTTTTTCGTTTTAATTCATTTCTTTTCATTTCTTTGCTTTTAATATTTTATTGTTATTTTGTTTTCTTTCAATTTCAATTTTACTCCGTCATTTATTTAAAATTTTTATTTATTTTACGTATTTTCCTTTATTTGCTACAATTTGTCATCAATATTTTGACGTAATTTGTTTTAACATAAATACTAAGTAATTTTCAGGTCGAACCCACTTTTTTTCAAAAAAGTCATACCTGATTTCTGAACTATCTTAATACAAGTTTGATTTAACGTCTTGTCGAAGTTACCAAAAATAAAGTTGATCCGTCACCTTATAACTCGGCGTTAATTATCATTTATTCTTTACTTGTAACCGACACCTTCATTACCGACTTAATGACCGTCATTTCAATCTTAATGACCAAACCATTATAACATGAATATCATTCATCAATTCTATGCCTATAAAAGGAACCTTCTATATCTAATCTCACGAGGCAACATGATAAGTTCTATAAGTTCTATATCATGTCTTACATTCTATATTCATAGAATTATTATACACAACACATGATAACTTCTATTTCATATCTTACATTCTATATTCGTAGAATTATTCTTATACCTCTTAAACACTTATTGACTTGAGCGTCGGAGTGTCTTTTGCAGGTACCCACCCCCTTGTTCTCTCCTTACTGACGTATAACTCATCCCGACGAGAAGCTTGAAGACATTTATCGACGGACGAGCTATACACCGGTCAACCTTTGCAAGAACAATTGGCGCCGTTTGTGGGGACGAGTAAAATAATTCCTACTCCCCTTAGGTTCATAAAATTTGATTTACATTCAAATTTTTGAACCAATCTCAACAATCTTCTTGAAGATTTTATTTAATACCTCTTATCAAATTTTAATCTATCGTAACTTTTTATAAAATATGTACTTTATACATTTGATTGCTTTACTTTTACGTATCATAATCTTTCACATATCATAATCGATCAATGAACGAATCCGAGAATAAACTCGGCTTTCAATCAATCCGAGAACAAACTCGGTTTTCAATCAATCCGAGCACAAACTCACTTATCAATTTTGCTTACTTTTTCAAAATTTTCTATTTACACAAGTAAAATTATATATTTAATTCAACATACTTTTGCATTTATATTTTGTGTAACTAATATTTATTGATTTATTAGTTATATTCAAACCTCAATATATGTTCTTTACAATAATGACATATAACAACTATGTCAATTGCATTTTTATTTCATTATGTATTATATTCTTATTGATTAATGATTTCGTTTATACAATATTAATGACAGTAATGATGAGTTTAAATCTTAAAATTGGATTCTATCAAAAATTAATTATATATCAATTGTATATAACTGTTACACTATTCACTTTATGCTATTAAATTTTATGTTACTATTTGTTTAACGTAGAAAATTAAACAAGCAATTTACTATTATTGCACGAAAAATATCCCTCGTCATACTGTAACTGCAAGAAACATTATACTAAATGTATAATTCAATAACTGTTATTGATGAGCGGATATTTTATACGCTTTTTGGGGTTAATTTCATATAGTTTTGAATATGTTTTAATTAGTTTCTAGTTTATTTCCAGTAGTTTTTAGGAAAAATTCATATTTCTGGACTTTACTATGAGTTGTGTATTTTTCTGTAATTTCAGGTATTTTTCTGGCTGAAATTGAAGGAGCTGAGCAAAAATCTGATTCAGGCTGAAAAAGGACTGCTGATGCTGTTGGATTCTGACCTCCCTGCACTCAAAGTGGATTTTCTGGAGCTACAGAACTCGAAATGGCGTGCTTCCAATTGCGTTGGAAAGTAGACATCCAGGGCTTTCCAGAAATATATAATAGTCCATACTTTGCACAAGAATAGACGACGTAAACTGGCGTTCAACGCCAGTCCTCTGCCCAATTCTGGCGTCCAACGCCAGAAAAGGATCAAAAACTGGAGTTGAATGCCCAAACTGGCACAAAAACTGGCGTTCAACTCCACAAATAGCCTCTGCACGTGAATTGCTTAAGTCTCAGCCCCAGCACACACCAAGTGGGCCCCAGCACACCAAGTGGGCCCCAGAAGTGGATCTCTGCATCATCCATCATAGTCCACTCATATTTTGTAACCCTAGGCTACTAGTTTAGTATTTAAACAACTTTTAGAGACTTATTTTGTATCTCATGACATTTCAGATCTAAACTTTGTATTCTCTGACGGCATGAGTCTCTAAACCTCATTGTTGGGGGTGAGGAGCTCTGCTGTGTCTCAATGAATTAATGCAAGTATTTCTGTTTTCTATTCAAACACGCTTGTCCCTATCTAAGATGTTCATTCGCGCTTAACTGTGATAAAGGTGATGATCTGTGACATTCATCACCTTCCTCAAACCATGAACGTGTGCCTGACAACCACCTCCGTTCTATATCCGACTGAATGAGTATCTCTGAGATCTCTTAATCAAAATCTCCGTGGTATAAGCTAGAACTGATGGTGGCATTCATGAGAATCCGGAAAGTCTAAACCTTGTCTGTGGTATTCCAAGTAGGATTCAAGGATTGAATGACTGTGACAAGCTTCAAACTCCTGAAGGCTGGGCGTTAGTGACAGACGCAAAAGGATATTAAATCCTATTCCAACCGGATCGAGAACCAACCGGTGATTAGCCGTGCTGTGACAGAGCGCGTGAGCGTAGTTTTCACTGGAATGATGGAAGGTAGCCATTGACAACGGTGATCCCCCAACACACAGCTTGCCATAGGAGGACATGCGTGCGTGAATCAGAAGACAGAGGAAAGCAGAGATTCAGAAGACAAAGCATCTCCAAAACTCCAACATATTCTCCATTACTGCACAACAAGTAACTTTTATTTTATGCTCTACTGGTTATTCACAATTCAATTGATAAACATAATTGACTTCCTGACTAAGATTTACAAGATAGCCATAGATTGCTTCAAACCAACAATCTCCGTGGGATTCGACCCTTACTCACGTAAGGTATTACTTGGACGACCCAGTGCACTTGCTAGTCAGTGGTACGCGTTGTGAAAAGTATGATTCGCAATTTGTGCTACCAAGTTTTTGGCGCCGTTGCCGGGGATTGTTCGTGTTTGAACAACTGACGGATTATTTTGTTGCTTAGATTAGGAAAAATCTTCTCTTTTTTTGGTTTAGAGTCTTTTATTATTTATCCCTTGTTAAAACACTTTAAATTTATAGCTCAGTTAATTAGAACATGGTGTTTATGTTCATGGTAATTGGCTATCATATTTTT
>NC_029793.2:120703555-120710079 GCF_000816755.2 Arachis ipaensis
TTTTTGGTGCCGTTGCCGGGGATTGTTCGTGTTTGAACAACTGACGGATTATTTTGTTGCTTAGATTAGGAAAAATCTTTCTTTTTTTTTGGTTTAGAGTCTTTTATTATTTATCCCTTGTTAAAACACTTTAAATTTATAACTCAGTTAGTTAGAATGTGGTGTTTATGTTCATGGTAAATTGGCTATCACATTTTTAAAACCTTTTTCAAAAATAATTTTCCTATTAGATCCTGTGCAAAACTTTAAGTTTGGTGTTTTCTTGAGTGATTTTCCTTAAAATTTTCGAAAATTTTGGTTTAGTTTTCTAAAAAAATTTTAAGTTTGATGTTCTTTCTTCGTGTTCTTGAGTTTTCCTTGTGACTTGATCTTAAAATTTTTAAGTTTGGTGTTCCTTGGTGTTTTCCCTCCAAAATTTTCGAAAATAAGGAGCATTAGATCCAAAAATTTTAAATCTTGTGCTATCTTATTGTTTTTCTCTTCCCTCTTAAAAATTCAAAAATATCTTTTCTCTCTATTTTAAAAACAAATTTTCGAAAATTATATAAAAAAAAAATAAAAAAAAAATTTTAACTTCAAAATTCAAATTCTTTTTAGTTATTTTATTTTATTTAAGTATTTACTTCTTATAAAATAAAATAAATAAAAAGGTAAATCAGTCCAAGTTATATCCATATATCCATCATGGACATAAGTGGAGATGGACAGTCCAGGAGGACTTTGGGGTCATATTCTAACCCCTCTACTGCTTCATATGGGAGTAGCATCTGCATACCCTCCATTGGAGTTAGTAGCTTTGAGTTGAATCCTCAACTCATTATCATGGTGCAGCAAAGTTGTCAGTATTCCGGTCTTCCACAGGAAGAACCTACAATTCCCCGGGAAACTGAAATCCCGGTGGAGGGGACCATACGTGATTACAAGTGTGTCACCATATGGTTATGTGGAGCTTCAAGATATTGATTCTGATAAGAAGTTCATTGTCAATGGGCAGAGAATCAAGCATTATCTTGAAGGCAACATTGAGCAAGAATGCTCAAGGCTGAAGCTAGATTAAAAGCTCAGCAAGGTCCAGCTAACGACAGTAAAGAAGCGCTTGCTGGGAGGCAACCCAGCCATGGGGCATCAATCCTCTAAGCATTTTTGCCCTATTTTTATTTTTATTTGTTTATATAAAGTTCACTGACACTAAGGTACAGAATCATTTGTATAAGTTTACAGGGTTACAGAAGGAATCTTCACACAAAACAGAGATAGGGAGCTCAATGGCAAGAAAACGCCAGTAAAGAGGCATTTTGGGCGTTCAGCGCCCAAAATGGGCATCCACTGGGCGCTGAACGCCAGTAAAGACAGCAATTGGGCGTTCAACGCCAGAAACAGGCACCCAATGGGCGTTGAACACCAGTAATGGCAGCAACTGGGCGCTGAACGCCCAGGAGATCAGCATTTGGGCGTTGAACGCCCAAAACAAGCAGTGTTTGGGCGTTCAAACGCCAGGAAGACAGGGAGGAGCCAAATCCAGTTATCCCACACGTATTTCCATTTTAATTTCAAATTTTATACTTCAATGCATGATTTTTACATGAACATATCAAGAACCCTGATTTCTAAAATCCTTAATTTCTAAAAATCCATCTTTCCAAATTCAATCCAACTCTTTTCAAAATCTTTTCTGAAAACAAATCTATCTTTTTCACTCAAAAATCTTTTCAACTAATCCATATCTTTTTTTAAATATCCATATTATCTTTTTCAAAATTCAGAGTTATCTTTTTCAAAAATCTATCATATCTTTAGGACAAGCAACAATTTAAGTTTGGTGTTGTGATGAGCGGATATTTTATACGCTTTTTGGGGTTAATTTCATATAGTTTTGAATATGTTTTAGTTAGTTTCTAGTTTATTTCCAGTAGTTTTTAGGAAAAATTCATATTTCTAGACTTTACTATGAGTTGTGTGTTTTTCTGTAATTTCAGGTATTTTTCTGGCTGAAATTGAAGGAGCTGAGCAAAAATCTGATTCAGGCTGAAAAAGGACTGCTGATGCTGTTGGATTCTGACCTCCCTGCACTAAAAGTGGATTTTCTGGAGCTACAGAACTCGAAATGGCGTGCTTCCAATTGCGTTGGAAAGTAGACATCCAGGGCTTTCCAGCAATATATAATAGTCTATACTTTGCACAAGAATAGACGATGTAAACTGGCGTTCAACACCAGTCCTCTGCCCAATTCTGGCGTCCAGTGCCAGAAAAGGATAAAAAACTGGAGTTGAACGTCCAAACTGGCACAAAAACTGGCGTTAACTCCACAAATAGCCTCTGCACGTGAATTGCTTAAGTCTCAGCCCCATCACACACCAAGTGGGCCCCAGCACACCAAGTGGGCCCCAGAAGTGGATCTCTGCATCATCCATCATAGTAACCATAGATTGCTTCAAACCAACAATTTCCGTGGGATTCGACCCTTACTCACGTGAGGTATTACTTGGACGACCCAATGCACTTGCTGGTTAGTGGTACGCGTTGTGAAAAATGTGATTCACAATTCGTGCACCAGTTATCTTATTGCTTTATTATCAAATTAAAGCATGTCCTACAAAATAAAATTCAGATATTCACATTTGGCATGTATGAAATTCATATATGCCATTTTCTTCTCTACAATTATCAACTTTCAAGGTATATTTTTCTACTTTGAACTCTTTTACTTTTACAATATATATTATTCAATATATGTTGCGACTTTAGACATATTCATTTTCTCAATTTATCTTATTCATGTCGTATGACCTTCACTATAAATTGTAAATATTCAATAACTAATTGCTTTGAGCGAGAAATTTATCAATAAGTTGTTGTGGGCCGAAAAAATTCCAAAAACAATTAATCATTATATTCTTGGATCATACAATCGATTCCGTCAATGGATATCTATCTCTGAACTTTTCAGTTCACATACAATCAAATGCTAAAATTGTTCTTAAGTGGAAAAGTATCCCCCACACAACTATCTTGATTGAATGACTCTTATCACTCAATTATTTTTTGAATAAGTGCCGACATAATAACCCGACTAAGCGTGTGGGCTCACCATATCATTATTCACTTATCTTTTAATAGAGTTATAACTCATTTTATTTTCTAAGCTTAGCCTGGATCATATGATCGGCAGACAAAGCTTGGGGGCTATGATCCGTCACCTTATAACTCGGCGTTAATTATCATTTATTCTTTGCTTGTAACAGACACCTTCATTACCGACTTAATGATCATCATTTCAATCTTAATGACCAAACAGTTATAACATGAATATCATTCATCAATTTTATGCCTATAAAAGGAACCTTCTATATCTAATCTCAGGAGGCAACATGATAAGTTTTATAAGTTCTATATCATGTCTTACATTCTATATTCATAGAATTATTACACACAATACATGATAACTTCTATTTCATGTCTTACATTCTATATTCGTAGAATTATTCTTATACCTCTTAAACACTTATTGACTTGATCGTCGGAGTGTCTTTTGCAGGTACCCACCCCCTTGTTCTCTCCTTACTGATGTATAACTTATCCCGACGAGAAATTTAAAGACATTCATCAACGGACGAGCTATACACCGGTCAACCTTTGCAAGAACAAAAGTGAATCAGCTATAATTTGTATTGTGTCGTTTGTACAACCCAAAAATGAGTGTATAGCTCATGTCTAATTGTTTCATTAGATAATCAGTTCGTTATCATTATGTACGTGATTGTGGTGGTTGTTAAAAGTAAATTCCACTATTGCACTATTGATGATGAACCAACTGTCTAAGTAACCGAATGATAACTTTTATTGTTCAAATAACATAATATTTAAGCAAAATTTTTAGTTTATCAATTATAATAAGTCAAATTATGTAATCAATTATATTAAATTAGTACGCAACGTGTTAGCCTAAAATTGATTAGTATTTGCTGAGGGATGTGACTAATTAATGTGTGCTCCTCATTATTAGCCTAGGATACCCCTGGCCTTCGCTAGATATTTTTTAGGGAGGTGACAAATTTCCTCCTTCATCGATCAATTATTGTATGTCCGCCCCTTATTTTATTCAAACGAGTATTGCTCTATTGCATTATTGCCATATGAACAGTTTAGGAAGCCTTTCACATGTTCCAGGCACTTTACTGGAACTGAAATGTTCCGATGTACAGAGCCATTAAGATTTATTATTAACAATTTCAAGGGTAGAGATTGAAGATATACAATTTAAGATGAGCTTGAAAAGAGGTTGTACACTGAGAGGAAGAGACTTGTTGAAGATATACCATTTGCATTTTGCGGAGCTTGGAGAGTGAACCTGATTTTGCTATTACGTTGTAGTCCAAGTCGAAAGTATAGATTGAGGCGTATATGGAATGACTCAATTTATATGACTTAGTGATAGGCAATTTGATTCACATTTGTGGCTTAATCAACATATAAAATGTAGGATATAAGTATCTGAAAAAAATATATCAAGAACTTATGGATTATGTAATTTAATACTTTGGTTCAGATCCACTAAAAAAAACTCAAATCTGAATCAACGCAAACCAATTAAAAAATTTAATGAATCAATTCTCAATTTTTCCCAAATCCAAACAAATGCAACCATGAATACTTCAATCAAACGGAGGCAGAACTATCGACTTTGGCTTGGGGCAACATTTACATGTATGTTTGGCAGAAAAATCGCAGAGTCGCAGACTATATTTATTAATATTATTTAAAACAATTTTAATTTCCTCCTATTATATTCATGTGATAGGATCAATTATCACACACTTAGTAAGTTTTAAACTGAAATATTCATACAATATATTTTCACTATCTTATGCAATTTAAACTTAGTAAGTAAACTACAATTATCAGAATATTTTATGCTAATTTCACAAATTTTATGTAAATTTAGTTATTTTACTTGATAATTATATGCTTTTTTTAAGAAAGAATAATTTTATTTTAGCACTTAAATAAAATAAAAACTATTTTTAGATTAAAAAAATTATGTTGACATAAACTTTTAATTAAATCTAAAAATTATTATTAAAAAAAATTTATTTGAAAAAAATTTGTTGTGTAAAAAAATTTAATTGATTTTTTTTTATTATTTTCTTGATTCAATCGGTCAAATTCTTTTTCATCTTATACCAATGTAGCCACTTTTGGACTTTTGGTCACCATTCTTTCTGTCTTTTTAGTTTATAGCCATCATTTAAAGGATTTTTTGGGCATTGCCATAGATGCTAGCGGACAAAGATTTAACTTGTAACCGGTCCGTACTTCGTATAGCAAAGTTCCAATAAAGAGGGATGGAATACGTGAACACTTTCCCAAAGTTTATTATATACTAGAGGATATTTTTAGCTTTTTATAGGCGTGGCACTCTTTTAAACCATGTATTACTCTGCACTCAATAGTAGCGAGGGCCGGATTCACAAATGTTATCATGGGCCAGGTTAATAATATATATAATATTAAAAATTATGTAAAAAAAATATATAATATAAGATGTATTACAAAAATATACTGATAGAGAATATATTTTAAAGTATAAAAAATATGTGTATATTTTTTACTAACGAAGTGATCGATTCTTCATATCATAAAATTTATCGATAATAGAATTTGTGTCAAATTTTTTAGCAATTTTCTTTTCAATATAATTAAAAGACGATTAATAAAAAAATCATCTTTCATTTTATTTCTAAGTTATTTTTCACAATATTTATAGTTGAAAAAGATCTCTTAATTATAGCAGTTGAAATAGAGAGAATTAATATCAAATAAATAAAAAAAAGACGGTCACAAAAATAAAAGAATTCACTTTATGAGATTTAAAAATTTTTATTTAATTAAAAATATTAATATAGGACCGAGGCCTCCACTCACCCCTATGTCCGTCCCTGTTAGTAGTAGGGATAATGTGCTTACATATGCAAATTTCTCCACTATATATACAGCGTGTTCATGCAAGTTTTTTCATAAAATAATTTGGTTGTTCTTTTATTACATATTAATAGTTGAATAATATAGTATTATTAAGGGGTAAGAAAAAGAAGAAGATGAGAGTGGCAGTGGTGGGTGGTGGAATAAGTGGATTGGCTTCTGCGTATGTATTGGCCAAAGAGGGAGTGAATGTGACTCTTTATGAGAAAGAAGATTATTTGGGAGGCCATGCCAAAACTGTGAATGTTGATGGTATTGATTTGGACCTTGGTTTCATGCTCTTCAACCCGGTAATTCTAAGTCTCTACACATACAATTTTCATTCTTCTTATGTTGTTGCATCTAAAAAATTTCTTGGTTTGTAGTTAACTATCCATTCATTGCCTTTAACTTTAATTTTCTCATTTTGTTGCTTTGTCTCAAAGTGCTTAAAAATGCTCACAGGAATTTTGTTGTCGTTTACTACACTACCTTCGCCAAGATAAAATTGCCAATTTAGTCTTGCCATATTATCCAAATTAGTCTTGTCCCATTATTATTATTAT
>NC_029793.2:120710110-120732213 GCF_000816755.2 Arachis ipaensis
TATACTACTTTTAATTTTGAAATAACAGAATATTTATTCACAAATTAAAGATATTCTCAACTAAGAATCTAATTAGATCTTCGATCATATATTATTGGAAAAAATATTTCATTAATTTTAATATTTTTGAAACAGAAATAATCTAATTACAAAATTAAAAATAATATAGGAACCCGATTGAAAGAAAAAAAATTATAAAAACCTAATTACAAATTTGATAAAATTATAAGAGCAATTAAACCTTATTGTTATTATTGTTGTTGTCGTCATCATCATCATTATCATTATTATTATGATTATTATTAGTATCATCATCATTATCATCATTATTATTATTATCATTGTTATTATTATCATTAAGGAAAAGTATAGGTAAACAGTGAAAATATTAAACAATGTAAACAATAGATATATCGGATGTTTATTTTCCTAGTGTATGGATGGTTATTTTAATATTAAAATTTAGAAGGTTAATTTGGAGGTGTAGTGTGTTTTTATTTAATTGGTGGTTGTTCATATTGTTCAACAAAGTCATTGTCCCCCTAATATTCCCCTAAATTAAACGACTATGCTATGTTTACGTCATAATTAGCTAACAAAGTTAATTGCATTTTTGGGATTTCTAAATTCTTAAATTTTATTTTATAGTCTAGACATAATTTAACTAAAAATTCAATTAAGAGGACTTAATCAACGAATATCTGAATTTCAGTCATGTTCTGACTCCATTATCTTTTAGCCAATTTTATGGATACGTTATTCTTCGAATTAGATATATCATACATAAGTTTTTCCCCTAAATCACAAAATAAGTAAAATATAAAAAAAAAAAGAAAAACAAACAAAATTTTCATGTTTAGTATTATAGACTTATTAAAAGTCTATCCTTGATAAAAGCTTTTTGACTTCTCCCCAGAATTGCCACTATCAACGTAAACGCACACAAGATATATTTCATATGACGTTAAGTTGTGAAGTAATAGTAGTATATGTAGTTGAAACTTCAACTATGGTCATAATACCAGTTTTTTTTTTAAATTTAAATTTTTAGAAACGATTTCATGATATAATATCAGAGCTTTTATAAACAAAAGATTTAAAGTTCGATGTTTCTTGAACAAAAAATGGGTTATTGAACAATTGAGAATATGGATTTGATTACAGAGAATTGAGAATAATGTAACATGGGTTATTGAACAGGCAACTTATCCTGACATGATTGAATTCTTAGAGAGTCTTGGAATTGATATGGAATTATCAGAACTATCATTTGCTGTGAGCCTCGATGGTGGCCATGGCTGCGAATGGGGCAGCAGAAATGGTTTGTCTAGCTTGTTTGCACAAAAAATGAATGTGTTCAACCCTTACTTCTGGCAAATGATTAGGGAAATTATCAAATTCAAAGATGATGTTATAAGGCAAGTAGTTCTTACCTGTGCCTAATAGCTATTAGCTTAATATATCCATGAATGATGTGTTGCAATAACTATCCATTCATTTCTCTGCATAAATGGTTAAAAGCCCATTATTTCATTATTATTTAAGAATTGACAAATTCATCCATCACAATTTCGAAAGGATAGCATGTTAGTTTTTTCAATTCGTTAATGTAGCGATGAACTAATAATTAAGGAAAGTAATGCTAATTTCCTGGGTAAAGTACTAGTCGTCTTCTTAATACCACGAGTGATTTTATTTGTTCTCTGATTTTCGAATTAAAAAATGCAGCTATCTTGATATGGTTGACAACAATCTGAATATGGATCATAATGAGACCTTGGAGCAATTCATAAAGTCAAACGGTTACTCTGAATTATTTGTGAAAGCTTATCTTGTTAGTTCATTTTCATCTTATTAGACTGTTTTGATTTCTATCAACATCTCTTTGGTTAGTATCACAATTATTGTATGATTATTAAATAGTTTTATAACATGGAATGAATGTAGATTCCAATTTGTGGTTCTATATGGCCCTGCTCTTCTGAAAGAGCTTTGAGCTTTTCTGCTTTCTCAGTTCTCTCCTTCTGTCGCAACTTCCAACATCTTCAGGTAGCAAAGAAATAAATTTTATTTCAGATTTCAACTTTTAATGTCCAAATAAAATAAGAAGACTACCTCTTGATTCACTTGGCCCTCTCCTTCTCTTTGTAGCTCTTTGGAAAATCCCAATGGCTAACTGTCAAAGGAGGCTCACATGCTTATGTTGAGAAGGTGTAATTTATCATTTATTTATATTGCTAAGCTCTATGGTAACAATTTTTAGCGTCATTTATACCAGATATCTTTTGGTTTAAGCTATAAATCAAGATTTTGATCAGGTCAAAGAAGAACTTGTTAGTAGAGGTGTTCAAGTAATAACTAATTGTGAGGTGGAATTGGTTTCAACATTAGAAAAAGGTGATTGATTTGTCCATTTTCTTGTTACACTTTCGATTTTTAGTCATGCACATTTTCTTTTATAAAACATTGATAATTAACAAGCCTAGAAATGTTCTTATAGGATGTCTCGTGCAGTGCAAAGATGGTTCTGAACAAACATATGAAAGCTGCATAGTTGCGACACATGCACCTGACACTTTGAGATTATTAGGAGACGAAGCGACATATGACGAGCGAAGAATTCTTGGCGCTTTTCAGTACGTATACAGGTAGAGTTCATCTTAACATTTCTAGATCTTTACTACTTTCAACACATGGAACTTGACAATGCAGCTTGTAGTAGTTACATTTGAAAGTAACCAAATTCATCAAAGGATACGATGATGATCACAATTATCCTATGATCGCTATTGGCAGTGATATTTTTCTTCATCATGACAAAAATTTAATGCCTCAAAAACCAGCAGCATGGAGTGCAATTAATTTTCTTGGATGTAAGAACAACAGAGTTTGTGTGACATACTGGCTCAACATTCTTCAGGTTAGAAACAATTCAAATAATGCATATATCCATAAGTAAAATCTTCTAGAAGGCAAGTTGTTTAGACTTCAAAAAATGGAATATGTACAAAATTTGTTGGTTGATCTTACATTGTAATTTGCAGAATTTTGGTGAAACAAAATTACCCTTTCTTGTAACTCTAAATCCAGAGCAAACACCAAAAATACCTTGTTTAAGTGGTCAACTGGATATCTAGTTCCATCAGTTGCTGCATTCAAAGCTGCACAAGAACTTGGAAGTATTCAAGGAAAAAGAAAAATTTGGTTTTGTAGCGCCTATCAAGGTATTTTCTTGACTTGGTTAATTTATAGTTGAACACTAATTAAATTGTTAAACAATAAAAAAAATACATATACACAGAAATATTGTAGTGAAATTTTAGATAGTTGAAATTACTTAGACATATCTAATTATATTTTCTTTTTCACAAACAACAATTATTATGTTGAGAGATTTTGATACACCTGTGAGTTAAGCAAATATTTGTGCTTTTCAGGTTGTGGATTTCATGAAGATGGATTGAAGGTAGTAAAAGAAAACTTGATTTAAATGAGAAGAAAACAAATATTTTTTGTTCAAAGTTAATGCTTTTTTGTAGATGAGATAATCGAGCCTCTTTTTTACATTAATAATCCAATATAAATTGCAACATTTTAGGCTGGTATGGTTGCTGCATATGGCATTCTTGGAAGATGTTGTTCCCTTCGGACCAACCCAAAACACATGGAACTTTCTTGGAAGGAACTCGGAGCACGTCATTTCGTGACGAGATTCCTAAGTTCCTATATCACTACCGGATGTTTAACGTAAGTTCACTTCTCAAAGTGTGCAGACATTTATAAATATACTTCTTTTACACTTCAAGTTGGAAGTATCATATTTATACACATAATACTATTGAAACAACAGTTTCTTAAAATAATGGTATTTTCTTGAAACAATCTTGTTATCTAGAAGATTTTAGCATCGATTGTATCTTAGTTCTTGACTCACTTTATATCTTGCCGTGAGGAGTTTACAGTTTATTGGAAGATGGAGGAACAATGTATACCTTTGAAGGAAACAATATGAAGAACTCTTTGAAGTGTGTTGTGAGAATCCATAGTCCCCAATTTTATTGGAAGGTATGTGCTTTTTTTGTATGCATGAAGTGAAGTTAATGATTTTTATTTCTACTTTTTGTATGAAACTAAAATAATATTTTTTGTTGTGTTTGTCAGATTATGACACAAGCTGATTTAGGCCTTGCAGATGCTTATATTAATGGAGATTTTTCCCTTGATGATAAAGATGAAGGTCTTTTAAATCTTTTTATGGTATGCATATTCATTATTAGGATCTAATTAACATATAACTGCGGGTACCAGACTTTAGTATTTACTACCATGTGTTTTTGAACTTTTGGTACAGATTTTCATAAAAGCAAGTATAGATTCAACAAATGGTTCAAACTCAAAATTGAAAAGGAAGAGGTAAGTTGATTATTATGATGTGTTGAAGTATTGAAATTGTAACTGTTTTTTCCAACCCTTTCCTGATTTTTTATGTCTTCAGGGGTTGGTGGACACCAATTTTTCTTACAGCTAGTTTAGCATCTGCAAAGTTCTTCTTTAAGCATTACTTTAGGAAAAATTCTCTTACACAAGCTCGTCGCAACATCTCTAGACACTATGATCTGGTATAAGATCAACAACTGCCAAAGTTACAATTTCATTGAGATTATTCTAAACAAGTTGCAACAATAAAAGAACTTTCTTACAACTTTTTATAACTAGAATTAGAAAGAGTTCCATGCATAAGTTGTCATTTTTAGATTTGGAAGTTATTTTATGTCAACTAAAATCATTACTTGACAAGGAAGTGCTACCGGAATTATTTAGTATTTTACTTTTATTTGTTTTATTTTGTTTTCATAATTTATCTCAACTGTCTATTTTTTTTTATATTAAACATAATTCTCTTACACTTATTCTTTGGTTTATTTCAAGAGCAATGAATTGTTTGCACTGTTCTTGGATGAAACAATGACATATTCATGTGCAGTTTTCAAGGCAAGACAACGAATTTCTGATACTTGAGTCCAACTTTCTTGTAAAAGATGTTTCATTAATTTCTGTTATATCCCCTGTTCTCATTTTCTCTTATTTGTCTATTTGAATATCTGATACAGAATGAAGATGAAGATTTGAAAGATGCACAAATGAGAAAAATGTCTCTTCTCATTGAAAAAGTGAGTACCTTTGAATATTATTTTATCAATGTATTTTGGTTGGTAAATTGTAAATGCACTGACAATATCAACTTTGTTGAAATATATGAAGGCTAGGATAGACAGCACACATGAAGTTCTTGATATCGGATGCGGATGGGGAAGTTTTGTCATTGAAGTTGTCAAACGAACTGGATGCAAATGCACTGGCATCACTTTGTCTATGGAACAACTTAAACTTGCAGAAAAAAGAGTTAGAGATGCTGGACTTCAGGTATATGAAAAGCTAATGTGATTTCATCAGTTTCTCAATATAAAATAACATAGTAAAGTGAAAAATACAAGCCAAATGGAATATGTTCGTGGTAAACATTAAATTCCCATATTTAATTATTTCATTTTACAGTTGAGATCGTTGTGAGAATACTACTTATGCTAAGTGTTTTGAATTCATGATTTCAGGATCATATCAAACTTTTATTATGTGACTATCGCCAACTACCAAAGACATTTAAATATGATAGGATTATATCTGTGTGAGTAAATTTGTATTTTAACTTTGCAAACCTACATAAAATAGTAATATTTTTCAACATATTGCATAACATGTAGTATGGTATTTTAGTGGGATGATAGAAGCAGTTGGTGACGAATACATGGAAGAGTTTTTCGGTTGTTGCGAATCAGTGTTAGCAGATGATGGACTTCTAGTTCTCCAGGTATAACTTTTTTTTGAAATGTTTAAATTATAAAAACTTCTATGGCATAATACTTACTACTAGCTACTTTGGTATTTAAATTTTAACTAACTTTTGAAGATGGCTATCTTACAACACAGTTCATATCATATCCGGATGAGTCGTACAATGAGTACAAGCGTAGTTCCGGGTTTATAAAAGAATATATTTTTCCAGGCGGATGCCTACCCTCCCTAAGTAGGGTAACATCAGCCATGGCAACTGCATCAAGCCTATGGTATAATTTATATGTTACTGCAGAATCCGATAACCAAGAGCATATCTTTTCCTTACTCTGTTTTCTTAATGAAGAAATGAACATTCTTAAATAATGTAGTGTGGAGCATGCTGAGAATATTGGAATCCATTACCATCAAACATTAAGGTGGTGGAGGAAGAACTTCATGAGAAAGCATAGGCACGTCATTAATTTTATTGGAACATACTTTATTATATTGAAGTTAATACTTACACCATGCACTAGCTAATTGTTGAAATTTGTTATTTCTATTTTTTTCTTCTTCTATTACTTCTTACACTAACATTTATTTAAAAATTTCTTTGTTTTGTCAGTGAGATTTTGGCTCTTGGATTCGATGAAAAATTTATTAGGACATGGGAATACTATTTTGATTATTGTGCTGCAGGTTTTAAGTCACGAACACTTGGAGATTACCAGGTACTATATATATTGCATAGCTAAGTTACTATAGTACTATAGACAATACTATAAAAATCTATAATAAAAATCTATTACACACAAGGCATGATTACTCATATAGTTAAGCAGTACATCCCATTATATATCTAATTTAAATCTTGTATCTTGTAACCAAATTTTTAATCTTTGAACTTAAAACTTTGGTCTCTTAGGACTCTTTAATTATCCCAATAATCCCACACCAAGGGAAATATATACTTATGTGATTTTGGTTTGTGAAATTTTGTAGAATGAATCTAGACTTAGATCCTAAATCGAAAAAGAAATAATAGACTCTGCGTTTTTTAATTAAAATGATATTTATGTGGCTGAAATTTATATTCCTAATACTACTTATTAACAAAAAACTGGGTCCATTGATAAGGACAAAGGAATAAAATTAATCATAATTTGAATATGTTTCATAGAGTGAGAGTTAGATCAAGTAAATTTAATTGGTTTTCATTTATGCACTATGCATGTAGATGGTTTTTTCACGGCCTGGCAATACCAATACACTCAAAGATCCATACAGAAGCTGGCCCTCAGCATGTTAAGAACAAGCCATGACACATAATAGTATACTACATTGCAAGCTTTTTTATTGACAAATGAAAATGGGTTGGTTGGTGATTTTTGTTTTTCTTTTTGCATTTCATATTGCCAAAAATAAAGATGTAATTTTTATTTGGTCGTTTTTCATAGTTTTTGAATGTACACTTTCTATGATGAATAAAATATATTATTATTTGAAAATTATATAATATCATGATCATATACTCCTTGGCAAACTAGTACTTAATATTATACTTGTAATTGTACGTGAAATTCTACATATACAATATTTTCACTGCAAATAGTCATATAAATAATGGAGTTTTGAAAATAATTGGTAATATTTGTAATCAAATCCAATTAACTATCTTTAACCGTTTTTCTCCTCCTTCTACTACATCTTTTTTTTCTCTTTTTTTTAATATGTCTTCTTTTTTATGTGTTTTTATAATTACTTTTATTTATTTTTGTATTTTATTTTAGAAATTTTATGAAAAAAGAATAAGAAAAATAAAGAAAAAAACAAACAAGAAGACCACGACAACATAAAAAAAAGTAAAAGGAGAAATGTTTTTAGAATAAACATAGAATTTTTTCTTTTGAAATAAACATATAAATCTTTTAAAGAAAAGTTTTTTGAAAGCAAATACGGATTTTCTAATATTGAGTATTACATATACATTATATGTACCTTGTAACACCGTATAATGTAAAATCCCACCACACAGAGTCTTATTCTTAAGTCATAAAGTTTAGGTGGCAAGGTATTATGACCTCTAAAAATAAAAATGTATAAATATATAATAATAATAGTTGAAAGGAATTTATATCGAGGAGCCTGTGAAGAAAAGTTTAAAACAAAAATCGTAACACTCACATAAACGAAAAATTTGCGTACGAAGAAAACTAAGGTTCATAAACCTAAATATATAGAATGTAAGAGCAAGGAGTCAATGATACAAAATAACAAGCTCCTAACTCAGCTTGCAAAGATAAGGCTGGTCGGAGAATTATTTACATACAAATATATAACCTTAAGCCCAAAGGAACATGTTTAAAACCCCGAGTTCTCCATAAAACCACTAGGAGGTACAAGAGCAAAGTAGTAATATACACATGAGGAGAGTCTAATACACATATATACATATCAAAATATCAAAAGAACAAGGAAACCCCAAATGGAAACCATTTCACTGCAAAAGCTCCAGACGCCTACCGAGATGCCTCTCGACCTGCATATGAAAAACAACAACACAGTATGGAATAAGAACCGGAGGTTCTCAACATGATAAAGGTGCCACGCATATAAGATATAAGGTCCTGGGAATGCCAGAGACAACCCTAAAATGCCAACACTCAGAGTTAAAGCTTAAGGAACTAAAAATAGAAGCCTTAAATAGGTGGTCATCTAAAGATTCTCAACCTAACTAAACTTAACCTATACACCAATCTTTCCCATCTTCCCTCCGTTCCTTCGGCTCCTATGAGTTGCACAAATAAACAAGCAAAACAAGGCAAACACAAGTAATACAGGTAACAATTATAACAAATAACAGATTATAAACACATGGGCAATCCCATATAGTTCACAAGCAAGCAAATCAGACAATATGTACATGATGTATGCCTGTCCTATGGCTGTTGATATCAACTGTCGATTACGTAGCCAGCCCGACATGTCCTGGTAGATAACCGTGTGAAATTAACCATGGAAAGAATTCCAAGCTGAGATGGGGGAGTCAACACCCCAACCTCAATGATAACCATGGACAGGATCCTAAGCTGATAAGGGGAGACAACACCCCAAGCTCAATATTATCCACGGGACGAATCCCAAGTTGATATGGGGGAGACAACACCCCAAGCTCAATATTATCCAAGGGACGAATCGCAAGCTGACATGGGGGACAACACCCCAAGCTGGCATGGGAAAGACAACACCCCAAGCTCAATAATGTTCAATCTTTAGCTCACGTATGCATCTCCGGCATACTCGCAACACTACCGCACTTCCTCAATAAATCATAGCCACTTAGTCATTTATCATATGTTCCATTATTCCCAATTAATTAACTTCATCAATTCTCTCATTCCATTATTCCCAATTAATTAACTTCATCAATTCTCTCATACATCGTTCTCATTTATATATTCCTTTCTTAATTGCCTCATACACCACTTTCATCATCTTTATCAACCAAATACCATCTTCTCTAACCACTTATTACCTTTTAAAAATCTTTCTTCATCTCCAAGTTACCATAATTTCCTAACTCCATCCTATTACTAGGCTTACTAACAATATCTAGGGCTAAAGGAATGAAAATAGAAGTTTAATTTAGAGGTTCGACTTTATGCTTTAAAACACAAAATTCATCTTTGCTGAAACAGGGGCCACGCGTACGCGTGGGCGTACTTTTTCCTTCCTCGCGTACGCAAGCACCTTGCTCGCGTACATGAGATGCCCAACCCAAACAGGTTGGTCGCGTTGCGTGTAGGTGGTCGCATACGCAAGCTTATGCAGAATAGCAAAAATGCTAAATGCTGTAGAATTTTCAGTTTGCACTCTGAACTTCTGACGCACATAACTTTTTCGTTTTAAATCATTTTTCTTCTGTTTTTCGAACAGCGTAAACTTCACGGAGCCAATTTTTATATGAAATAAGTTTGAAACCATTTGGGAGTCCGGAAGCCGAATTATGACTTCCCAAAATTTGGCCAAAAACCAACATTACACAAAAGACTCCAACCTCTATTTTCATAAAACCAAGCTCAATTTCCATTTCCAAACTAAACTACTATCAACCAAAACACTTCCAAAACACCCATAATCAATACCAAATTCTTATCAACCTTTAATCAATCATTCAACCTTTTTAACTATTCAATTCTCAATTCTTCAACTCAATCAAGATTTCTCAAATTAATACACTTCAAATCAATACTCATCAATAATTATACAACAACATTTTTACATATACTAACTCATACTCATTCAACCAATTCATGCTCATATCTAACCAATTCTCATTTACCCCATGACCCATCATTACACAAATTCATGAATTTCAGTTCCAAGAATTCATAATCACATAATCTCATACTCAGACCTTAAAGTATCATCGTTAAATCACCAATCATCAACCCCTTTCAAGACAACTCAATATTTTCATTAAGGTTACTAACTCATAACATACATACATGCTTTAACCTATTTTATGATCATCTAACCTAAGTTTTCACAAGACATTATATATTACATACGAGAAACCAAAACCATATCGTGGCCGATTTCTCGATAACCCGGAACACCTCAAGCGTTTCCGAACCACAAGCTCCATAACTCTAGTCCCCTCACCAATGATACCCAACCTCCAAAGCTAATCCTCTAGCTTCCAATTTCTCAAATTAACTCCAACCGATAACCAATTTCAATCTAACATCATAATTATCACTATAATCAATATAGAGTTCACTAAATCAACATCTCACAAAAGGCCGGAGGGTTCTTACCTGACCCACAGCTCAAACAAGCTAAACTTGACAATACCCACAGGTTAACTCGAACCTAAACATTGAAATCATGCAAAATTCAACATAATTTCACATTGGATTTTAAAATTGGAGAAGGGAAAATTGAAAAGGAAAACATAGATTTCTTACCAAATTGACCACTGAGCTTTGTAGAGCGTGGCCACAAACGGTGCGGCAATCGGAGCTCCAAATCAAAAGTTATGTGAGGTTGAATTATTGAGTGAGGGTTTGGTCTCCTTCCTCCTCCCTCATGCAAGCTTTCTACGTTGGTTTCATTTGGAGGAGAGAAGAAGAGCTGAAGCTCTTTTATGTCACTGAATTGGGTTGGGCCTTGGGCCCAATACAGGCCCGGTTCGCCCGGTTAGGCCTGTTTGGCCCAATCATGTGCCAAACTCTTTAAAATTAGTGTCAATATTCTTATTTTAATTAGCTCTATCACATTAAACTATAAAATTTTATTTTCTAATTCTTTAGATTAATAATTAACTTACTGGATAATCATTTACTAATTTCTCAGTTCTTACATCCTACCCCCTAACAGAAATTTTCGTCCCAGAAAATTCGCGCTCAAATCTACATTTACGCTCTCTCAATACCAACCAACCTCATACCCACTTTCTACCATTCTCTAATGTTAATTCAAACACAAATCCACATTCTTTATTCTCATGTACAAGATTATAAACTCAACCAAATTCAAGCCTAAACTGTACCCGTTTGTTTCATTTATAGCTTTGTCTAGCTCTTTCTCAATGATTGCAACTTCCTTAACCTTTGAGAGTTCCATCTAAGTCAAATTAATCTCAAATTCTTCTCAACTTGACCAAAATAAGGCTTACGCTCATCCTAAGACTCAATCACGATCTCATTAAAATCCTAGATCTCAATACTTACATCACCTAATTATTCAAAACCTATAACATCAATTTTTTTAGCAATTAGTCATTTCTTCCATTTTCTACATAAATGCTCAATTTCACGAACCTTTACTACAAGTTCAAAACCTAAGGTTTACCAATACCGTCTACAAGTCTTTTCTCTGCTCTATCATCAATATCCAATCAATTCAAGCCTAACTAAACTGAGCAATTTTAATTATTCGCCTCCAGGTATTTCACTCAACAATCCAAAACTAACGCACTAATCTCATGTATATCACTGCCAAGATTTCCATCTCGTGTTCCCTCATTAGTTCGTTCTAGAAAATTCCTCCCCGAGTACCTTGCTCGTCCATGAGACGCCATTCGGGTCCTGTCCACACTAAACAAGTGATACCAAGGTGATCAACTTAAAATCCCAAGTTAAGTGCTTCAAATTACCAAAGGTACACTCATGAACTTTATGTTAGACGTATCAACTAAATACCCTAACTAACACAGGCACAGACTCTGAGTATATATTGACGCATAAGCAGTCTATCCCTCAGGCTCACGAGGATGAACTGCTCTGATACCATAATGTAACACCCTACTACACAGAGTCTTATGCTTAAGTCATAAAGCTGAGGTGGCAAGGTATTATGACCTCTAAAAGTAAAAATGTATAAATATATAATAATAATAGTTGAAAGGAATTTCTATCGAGGAGCCTGTGAAGAAAAGTTTAAAACAAAAGTCGTAACACTCACGTAAACGGAAAACTTGCATATGAAGAAAACTAAAGTTCATAAACCTAAATATATAGAAAGTAAGAGCAGGGAGTCAAGGATAAAAAATAATAAGCTCCTAACTCAGCCTACGAAGCTAAGGCTGGCCGGAGAATTATTTACATACAAATATATAACCTTACGCCCAAAGGAACATGTTTAAAAGCCCTAGTTCTCCATAAAACCTCTAGGAGGTACAAGAGCAAAGTAGTAATATACACACGAGGAGAGTCTAATACATATATATACATATCAAAATATCAAAAGAACAAGGAAACCCCAAATGGAAACCACTTTGCTGCAAAAGCTCCAGACGCCTACTGAGGTGCCTCTTGACCTACATCTGAAAAACAACAATACATTATAGAATGAGAACCGGAGGTTCTCAGCATGGTAAAGGTGCCACGCATATAAGATATAAGGTCCTGGGAATGCCAGAGGCAATCCTAGAACACCGACACTCAGAGTTAAGGCTTAAGGAAGTAAAAACAGAAGCCATAAATAGGTGGTCATCTAAAGATTCTCAACCTAACTAAACTTAACTTATACGCTAATCTTTCCCACCTTCCCTCCGTTCCTTCGGCTCCTATGAGTTGCACAGACAAACAAGCAAAACAAGACAAACACAAGTAGTTTACAAGTAGTACAGGTAACAATTATAACAAATAACAGATTATAAACACGTAGGCAATCCCATATAGTTCACAAGCAAGGAAATTAGACAATATGTACATGATATATACCTGTTCTATGACTGTTGATATCAACTGTCGATTACGTAGCAAGCCCGACATGTCCTGGTAGATAACTGTGTGAAATTAACCATGAAAAGAATTTCAAGCTGACATTGGGGAGTCAACACCCCAAGCGCAAAATAACCATGGGCAAGATCCCAAGCTGACAAGGGGAGACAACACCCCAAGCTCAATATTATCCATGGGACAAATCCCAAACTGACATGGGAGAGACAACACCCCAAGCTCAATATTATCCATGGGACGAATCCCAAGCTGACATGGGGGACAACACCCTAATGTTCAATCTTTAGTCTCATATGCATCTCCGGCAAACTCGCAACATTACCGCACTTCCTCAATAAATCATAGCAGTTAGTCATTTATCATATGTTCCATTATTCCCAATTAATTAACTTCATCAATTCTCTCATACATCGTTCTCATTTACATATTTCTCTCTTAATTGCCTCATACACCACTTTCATCATATTTATCAACCAAATACCATCTTCTCTAACCACTTATTACCTTTTAAAAATCTTTCTTCATCTCCAGGATACCACAATTTTCTTAACTTCATCCTATTACTAGGCTTACTAACAATATCTAGGGCTAAAGGAATGAAAATAGAAGTTTAAAGGTTCGACTTTATGCTTTAAAACACAAAATTCATCTTTGCTGAAATATGGGCCACGCGTACGCGTCGGCGTACTTTTTCCTTCTTCGCGTACGCGAGATGTCCAACCCGAAAAGGTTGGTCGCGTCGCGTGTAGCTGGTCGCGTACGCAAGCTTTTGCAGAACAGCAAAAATGCTAAATGCTGCAGATTTTTCAGTTTGCACTCCGAACTTCCGACGCGCATAACTTTTTTGTTTTAAATCATTTTTCTTCCGTTCTTTGAACGGCGTAAATTTCACGGATCCAATTTTTATATGAAACAAGTTTGAAACCATTTGGGGGTCTGAAAGCCGAGTTATGGCTCACCAAAATTCGGCCAAAAATGAACTTTACACAAAAGACTCCAACCTCTATTTTCATAAAACCAAGCTCAATTTCCACTTTCAAACTAAACCACTATCAACCAAAACACTTCCAAAACACCCATAATCAATGCCAAATGCTTATCAATCTTTAATCAATCATTCAACCTTTTTAACTATTAAATTCTCAATTCCTAAACTCAATCAAGATTTCTCAAATAAATACACTTCGAGTCAATACTCATCAATAATTATACAACAACTTTTTTACATATACCAACTCATACTCATTCAACCAATTCATGCTCATACCTAACCAATTCGCATTTACCCCATAACCCATCAATACACAAATTCATGAATTTCAATTCCAAGAATTCATAATCACATAATCTCATACTCAGACATTAAAGTATCATCATTAAATCACCAATCATCAACCCCTTTCAAGACAACTCAATATTTTCATTAAGGTTACTAACTCATAACATACATACATGCTTCAACCTATCTTATGCTTCAACCTATCTTATGGTTATAACCTAAATTTTCACAAGACATTATATATTACATACGAGAAACCAAAATCATATCTTGGCCGATTTTTCGATAACCCGGAACATCTCAAGCATTTCCGAACCACAAGCTCCACAACTCCAGCCCCCTCACCCACGATAGCCAGCCTCCAAAGCTAATCCTCTAGCTTCCAATTTCTCAAATTAACTGTAACCGATAACCAATTTCAATCTAACATCATAATTATCTCTAAATCAATATAGAGTTCACTAAATCAACATCTCACAAAAGGTTGGAGGGTTCTTACCTGACCCACAGCTCAAACAAGCTAAACCCGACAATACCCGTAGGTTAACTCGAACCTAAACACCGAAATCATGCAAAATTCAACATAATTTCCCATTGAGTTTCGAAACTGGGGAAGAGAAAATTGAAAAATAAAACTTGAATTCCTTACCAAATTGACCACTGGGCTTTGTAGAGCGACACTGTGGTTGCGTGACCGCAAACGGTGCGGCGATCGGAGCTCCGGATCAAAAGTTATGTGAGGTTGAATTATTGAGTGAGGGTTTGGTATCCTTCCTCCTCCCTCATGCAAGCTTTCTGCGTTGGTTTCATTTGGAGGAGAGAAGAAGAGCTGAAGCTCTTTTATGTCATTGAATTGGGCTAGGCCTTGGGCCCAATACGGACCCGGTTCCTCCAGTTCGGCACGTTTAGCCCAATCGTGGGCCAAACTCTTTAAAATTAGTGTCGAAATTATTATTTTAATTAGCTCTATCACATTAAACTATAAAATTTTATTTTCTAATTCTTTAGATTAATAATTAACTTACTGGCTATCATTTACTAATTTCTCAGGTCTTACATACCTCACTTTTAGCATCAACGAAACCACAAAAAATTATATTCAATTTCTTAGTTTCTTTTTCTTTCGATTTTTTTCGCATAAATAAGACAATGAGAGAGTTTGATGAGACAATGCTAGATTGTTGTGAATTCCTTGAAATGGTGTATTTTCTGTCAAATTTGTTAGAGCTAAGTTTCAATCATTTTGTGCAAGTTGGAAGCACTATATATTAAAGATTTTAGAAGGCATCTGATTAGCTGTTTAAGTACTAATAGATCTGTTATGATTTTATCATATCAATTATGTACAGTTAATTAAGTAACAGTAACAGGATAAAAGAAGTACTTATCCATCTTTTTTTCCTTTTTTTTAATATGTTTTCTTTTTTATGTGTTTTTTTTCTTTTAAGTAACAGGATAACTGTGGAATTTACACGTACGTGTGAGTGGTTTTAGTGGAAGGGTTTTGGACCAATTTTATTTAACTTAGTTATTAAAAAGACATGTTCATATAATAGTCTGTTATACTTTATTGAAGAGTTTTATACATGCATGTGCCAAGTATGTTTCTTCCATCCTTTTCTTTGTTCTTTTTTTTTTGTTTTTGTTTTTCTCCTTTTTCATCTTTCTTTGTTCTATTCTTTTTTCTCTTCTTTCTCCATAATTCTTTCTCTTTTGTCTTCTTATTTTTTCCATTTTCTCAAGTTTAAAAGTTGTTTTGTATTTATTTATTCAATTCAGTTTATTTATATTTGTGTAACATATTTGTTATTTAATCAAACATATTATTTGTATTCTTTTATTTGAGGCATATTTACTAATTTGTACATACAATAAACAAGATTTATTTAAGCAAGCAAATATGTTCTATTTATACAAAGAAGCTTGACTACTAGAATAAGGTCAATTAACTACGGCAAAAATAGTCGAAAAATCATCGTTAATTTGGCGCAAAATATAATTTGTGACGGATTAGCTACTGTATAGAAACCAATTCTTTCTTCACTAATTTGAAGTCACAAATCTTTGAGGCAAACACAACAATCGCTAATCTATCGAAAAGTTTTTTAGTGATCAAATTGATAGTCTCAAATTCATTACTAAATTAAAGCTAATTCTATAGAAAAAAATAAACTAAAAGGTAGTTGTCAATTGTCGATGAACTTTACCATAGCATACTCATCGCTAAATTCAAGCTAACTTCGTAGTAAAAATGGAATGCCTCGTCATCGCTAATTAGCAACAAATTATTACGAACCTAACACGTCGCACAAGTTGACCACTAACGTGATCGCAAATCTATCACATTTTGTAGCAAATGTAAAGCTAATTTTTTAAAATTCTTAACTAAATTCGTAGGAATTTTGTCACTAAACCAAAACTATTATGAATTAGAAAGCAAAGTTACAAAATAGTAGCTAATCCGCAAGAAAATAATATGTAGTTATTAGTTGCAATACCATCACAAATGTCATCACCGATTCCTCTCAAACTAGTAACAAACCGATATAAGTATCTAACAAATATTTCAGTTGCAATGGAGTCTTTAATTTGTCAACATCGTCAATAGCGAATATGTCGCTAATTGGTCAATAAACAAGCATTTTTTTATTGAAACAATTTTGTCGCTATGTTGTAACAATAATTAACGGCATAATAAAAATTTTCATAGCTATTACACGACAATTCCTTCGCTACTTGGTTGCCAATTTTTCCAAAATATTAATTAGAATACCAATTTTATCATTATATTAAAATAAACATCATATTATTTTTTATTTTAATAATTGAATTAAAAAATTATAACGCTTACAAATAAAATTAATTCAACAAAATTATACATTCATGTATTTACAAATACAATAAAATGACTCACAATTTTCAATGAACATGCATGTAATAACTAAGAATATTTTTTTTGGCTTCTCACTCATAATTTGCAACAAACATGCATGTAATAATCAGGCAATTTTTTTTGGTTTCCCATAGTATCCTCAATCTAATAAGTAAAGGACTGATCCATCGTGGATCAGAGCTCCATTTAAGGATTTATCACTTGCCAATGGACTGCATATACAAGGCGGAATCTTTTTTTATTTTTTCCAAAGTTAGGAATGAGCCTCAAACCCACGACCTCTAGATGAGTGTGGGAAGACTATGCCATTTGAGCTATAACTTATTGGCCAAAGCAGAATCTATTATAGAATAAATATTACTCAAAAAATATTTTTATTTTATATCTGATTTGTGTTATGGTTCTAAGAATCGGACTAAATTGACCTATTTAACCTAATTGATCAAAATTCAATCACCTCGTCAATTAAGCCCAAAAATCGATTGAACAATAGTAGTTTTAGTGGCTAATTGATTAAATCATTCTTTCAAAAAATATATTTTACACAAAAATATATTATTTTATTAAATCTGTTGACACTACAAAAAATACACTTAATAATATCAGATTTAGTGACGGACGTTACCAGTAGGTTTGCTGACGGATTTTTTGATGATTATGAATGAAAATTCATCCCTGAAATAACTTAAAATAAAATTTAAAATTTTGTAACTAATTTTGATGGTAACACGAATTAGTGAAATACAACGTTTAGGCAACAACCAACACCTTACTAGTGGATTTATTTGTCAGTAAATCCAACGGTATAATTACCCTAAATTCAAAATCAAAAACCCTCCTCCCTTATTTCTGCAACTTCTCTCCCTCTCCTCTCTCTTTTTCTCTCACCGTTTTCTCCCTCTTCTCTCTCTTTCTCTCCCACCGTTTCTACCACTGGCCACCATTCACGTCCTCTCCTCTCCGCAGTAAATGAATCCATCTTCTGCATTGTCCTAGCCAAAGACACCAGAGTTCTAGACATCGCTGACAGGGTCTGTCGCCATTGTCGCTGCTTCGTGGGTCACCGTCGTCATTGTCCACTATTGTTCCTCCTCTATGTTAGTATAAATCCTCTCCATTCTACAATTTATTAATTTTTTGTTAAAAAATTCCTAACACTACTCATTAACGGCAGAGGTGGGAGAAGCTTGTCGTTGCCATTGCACCATGAATGTCACCACCGCAACTTAACAACTAGGTTTAGTTTTTAATTTGTTATTGTTAAAATTTTTTATGTATTTTTTATATGATTTTATTAATTTTGTATTTGGTTTTTTATTTTAAAATGCAAGTCGTTTGAAATTTTATATAATTAAAGTTTAAAGTTTAAAATTTATAATTTATAATTTTTTGAAAATTTGTGTTTAAAATTAATTTAATAAGTTGTCTTTTTTATTAGGACTATGTTATTTTTTTTTGCGATCCGCTGGAGTTTGCATCTTTCAAATTTTTTGCTATTATATTTCGTGGATTATTCGTGCAGTGCTCAGGTTAGTTCTTTTTCTCTTAATATAATGAATTGTTTAATTTTTATGCCAATTTTACTTTTTCTATGATAGAGTTTTAGGACGAATGTGGGAGACGGTTGCCTAGTGAGACCTTTTCAAAACATTTGCTTACTGGAAAATTGTAAAGTAATAAGGAAATATGCACTAAAATAACTAGGATTTGATGTTTTCTTGAATGTGTATTTGTTTTAATTTATGCTTGCAAATGTTTCCTAGGTGAAAATTGATAAACTTTTTTGGTGGAGATCTTTGAACTAAGAGAAAACTCTGCCGAATTTTTGTTAAAATTGTTTAAGGACATGTTTGGTTTGTGAAAGCATGAAAATTACATTTGGTACGGTGGAGGTTTCTAATTTTAGATGAAATTCTACTAAAATTTTTAAAAAATTTAATAAGTTGTGTTATTAGTTGAATTCTAGGTATTTTCACTAATAAGAAACCCTAAAGGCCAAAATATTTTTTTTCTCAATTAAGTCTTTTTGAACTTCTTTCTTTGGCTTATTATTGTCACTATGATAATAAACTTAACTCTACATATAATTGAATGATGAAATTAAAAACTAAAAATTTAGTACATTGAATGAATTAATTATAAATCTCAAAAAAATTGTTGACTATTATAAATAAAAAAAATAAAAAAATTAGTACATTCACTTTTATTATCATTAAGCTAAGTACATGTAAATTAAAAGTGTAAACTAAAACCTTTTTTCTTCATTCGCTTTTGTTGCAACATTCATCAATGATAGCACACTTTACATCCTCATTTTTTTAGCCAAGATTTGATTTGATAGCTTATGATGATAAACATACTTAATTATTTTCTATTATAATTAACCATTATGATAAACAATGCAGGAATCAATCAAAGATGACCAAACTAGCAAGATGGGATTATGCAAATCAGCATCATTAAGAGGCATATCATGAAAGATATCAAGCCAAACTTAAAAATATATTATCATGAGTGTTTGGACAGCTGTTCCACATTATAAAGATGAAGAAAGAAAGTATTTCTACTTCAATGTCAATGGAATCAAGTCATAATAGCGCAATGGTTAGTCGATGAAAAAGGAAAATCATTCTAACATTAAAGAAAAGATATCAAGCTCTATAAAAGAAGATTTCATCCAAAGAAAAGGTAACTATTTTTTGTGCATATTGCAAATCTCACAAACAACCTTTTATTTCTTTATTATTTGAGTATGTTCATCATTCTTTTTTGTTTAGATTCAAACTTAATTTGAGAGATACAAAAGGTAAAGAGAGTAGTGTATACAAAAGCTATTTGACATTTGTTTGAGTGTTTTGATTTTGAAAGTGTACCGGGTTAGAGTGCACCCAGTGCTCGTTAACTTAGATTGGCTTAGCACCTAGGTGTGTTATTAAGCTAGGGATAGCTTAGGTGGTTTATAAGAGTGTGAGTCTCTTGGAATTAGTATTTGTAATTCATATTAATTATAGTGAAAATTCTACCATTATTGTAGTGATGACTGGATGTAGGTCACATTGCACTTCGTGGCTGAACCAATATATATCGAGGCATCATTCTTCTCCTTCTCTATTCTTTGAATTTTCTATTTTGCACTACAAACAAGACAAAATAAAAAATAATAACATAAAATCAAAAGTTCTGCACAATTTGTTTTTAAACATTAAAATGGTTCCTTGATTCAAACCCTCTTTTCAATGCACTTGGAAACCTTAAATTAACATAAGAGCTTAAGCTCAAGAGGCAAGCTTTACAGCTTGGAATTAACAATCCATGGGAAACAACATTGTTGCATACACTGTAAAGGCAGGACAATCCGATAATATGCCATCATTATTTAATGTTACTAACTATGCCTATTGAAAAGAAAGGATGAGAACCTTCATGCAATCCATTGATTACAACATCTAGAAAGTCATTATCAATAGATCAGACATTCCTACCAAACTCAATAAAAAAGAAAATGTTCTAAAAGAGGATATTGAATGGAATGACCAAAACAAGAAAAAATGGAGCTAAATGGCAAAGCTATCAATGTATTGTGCAATTAGCTTTGAGAAATTTAGAAAAGTCTCAAGGTTCAAAACCGCAAAGGAGATATGGGACAAGTTGCTGCTCACTCATGAAAGAACTGAACAAGTTCGAGAAACTTGAGTTAACAAGCTTATGAATGAGCACGAAATATTTCTCATGGAGGAAGGTGAGAGTATAGACAAGATGTTTGAAAGGTTCTCCATAATCATCAATAATTTTGATGCTATGAGAAAGAAACACACTCAAGAAGAGCTCATGAGAAAGATTCTAAGAAACCTCACCAAAGAATGGAAAACCAGGAGCATAGCAATTGCTAAAGGGAACAATCTAAAGAAAATCTTCTACGTGTTGGGAATAAGTAGTATGACCACAATCCAATTAATCATGTGTCAAATAATTTGTTATTGTTATTATATTAAAATGTTAATATAATAAGGTCCTTGATTAAATTTAGAGATTTATCATTGTGATAGTAATCATAATATTGAGAGATGAATCTTTTATAATTTAATCTAATTTGTTCTTGGTCAAAGGATTATTAAAAATGACATTAATAATCCAGAAAGATCAATATATATATATAATGGTCTTCATTGGATAAAGATTAATAGATCTCATTTATTAAATTATATAGTATAGAGATATGACCATTGAACTAACTCACTTTGAGAATTCCTAATGGTTATAATTACAGCATATTTGTCAATAGGATATTCTCAAGATGAACATGGTAATAGAGTTTCTTTTGACTTGCAACTATCATAGTAATTAACAATGTATTTATTATACTTTGATTCCGGACACCTAATACCCTAGGGTGCTAGTTGAATGGATATTGGATATGATTTAAATACTTGTAGAATTAATGATTAGTCAATAAAGAATCTGTCAACTCTCGGTAAAGAGTTTGAGCTCTATGATTATAATGACTGAGATGAATAAAACCTTGGCCAAGGGGATTGAATGAATGAAGAAATGAGTTTCTTAAGTCATTCACAGTTCATTATAATAATGGTAATAGGTTAGAGTTTGACAATTAAACTATACTTTAAGGTTAACCAAGAGTTGGAAAGATGGAAGGAATTATATTTCGTTTTTCTTAGGTTCTTAGTAAAAATATATTACTTCATACTATCGAGTCGTTAAGGAGTGTTGCTAGACGCCAACATTGATTAATAAATTTAGTATGACTAATTACTACCCGCTTAGTATTGAACCTATGGGGTCACACACTAACGAATGTTTTAATCTTTGCTGTAGAATTATTTAATTATTA
>NC_029793.2:120732508-120739138 GCF_000816755.2 Arachis ipaensis
ATAATAATAATAATAATAATAATAATAATAATAATAATAATAATAATATGATAATTGAGAATATTAAATGAGATTTAAAAATAATTAGTTATTCTATTTCTAAATTTGGATGAAATCCTAATTGATTCTATTTCAAATTGAGTTATGATATGATTCATAAATTTGAAAGATTCAAGTTTAAAATAATAAGATATGATTTAAATTTAAATTGAGATTCAAATTTAAAATCAGTAACAAATTTTATACTATATATATGTATGCCAAGAGTAGAGGAAAGAGATGAGAATAACACACAAGTGTTTTATTCCTTTATCTTTAGACACAAACATATGTGAGTTTAATTCTTGGAGAAGAATTTTATGGTGTACAAAGAGTTGCAAGAGGTTTCTCAATTTAGATCAGATATCCATTGGTCAAGGAGTTGACAGCAAAGGTTGGTCTCGGTGTGGATACGTATAGAGTCTTCGTACAATCGAAGAATAAAATTTTTACTAAAACGTCCAAAGGTATATTTAGATCTGATCTATATATTATTCGAATAAAGATTAAGCACAAAATAGATCTTTAGGATTACTTTCTTTTCTTCCGTTGCGTGTTATGAACACATGGTAATCCTTCACTACGATGAGATGAGAGAAAAACTGCTGGCTTATGAAACAACTTGTCATGAACTAAAGAAAAAGGATCTTGCGCTAAAATCCAAGATCTACTCCAAAGATGAAGAATCAGAAGATGATCTCTCTGATGATGAGCTTATCATCTTCGCTAGAAGGCTTAAGAGAATAGTGAGACAAAGTGAAAAAAAAAAGATCTTTTTCAAAGGACTTTAAAAGGGATCAAAACAAGGTTATCTGTCATCACTGTAGAGAATCTGCCCATTATAGATAAGATTATCCACAAAAGAAGAAGGAGGACAACAACAGAAGAGAGAAGAAGAAGGTTCTTATGGCATCATAGAAGGATCTTGAAAATAATACTGATGATGAAGATTCTGACCATAAAGCTCAGATTTGTCTCATGGCTAATCACACCAATAATGATGAGGTAGACTTTACTAAATTTTCTATTAAATAATTGCATGTTATGATTGATGATTTAAATAAAAAATTAGCAAAGCTTTTATAAAATACAACAAATGTAAAAAAGAAAATGAAGATTTAAAATTCGAAAATGCCAAGCTCAAAGAGCAATTAAGCACGACTGAATCCTCTAGCATTTTAAAATAAGAAAATAAGCTTTTGAAAATTGGGATAGAAGATTTAAAAATGATAAATTCGACTGCTACATCAAATAATGTTCTTGCTAAAAAAGAGAAATTGCAAGAGAGGATCAAGAGCTTAAACATTTACCTAACAAGGTTTGCTCAAGGTTCTAAAAACTTGGACAAAGTTCTTGCTAATCAAAGGTCTCTTTTCATAAAATCTGGTCTTAATTTTGTGGAGGAAAGAAAACCATTTTTGAAAAATGATTTTGAAGCCTCCTCTTCCAATACTAAAAGGGCCGAACCAACTTTTCATAAAAATCACAAGGTCACTTCTTTCAAAAACAAGAATCCTCCTTACCACTCAAAAATTCTAGCAAGAAGTAATATTTGTTCAGATTGTGATAGAGCTGGCCATTCTTCACCTCAATTCTTTATTTATAAAAAGTTAATAGGTAATCATGTTACGATATTGCTTGTGATTATTATAATGCTCTTGAACAACCAAAAAGACTTAACAGCAAAGGATTTAAGTTAGTTTGAGTACCTAAAACTCCTTGAAAGTTTTTGTAAGTTTTCCTTGCATAAAAAAAGATCAAAGATATTCTTCATCAAGCTAAGTGAATCTGATGGTAAATTTGTGACTTTCAGAGATAACGGTAAAGGAAAGATCAAGCCATTGAAAAAGTGCATGATATTTTAGATGATACAGAGGTTAAAAACGACTTTGGACAAGTTGCTGTCCTTAAAACGCTATCACATTTTGTAGATATTGCTACTAATAAAGCTTTTATTTTGGAATTATCTCTTGATAATTCTTTTTGCACCATCTGTCGTCCATACTTATGATGCATGAGCATCTTTCCTATCTTTTCCTAGTGAATTTGCATTCAAATTAACGAGTTTAATCAAGATTTAAATATCTTTTAGCCACTATGGATACTACTTTGAGTCATGTGCAATTCTGTTTATTTCAGGTAGCATTCGGATGGATTTGATGGAGTTTTTGTAGAAAAAGAGAAGAAAGGGAATGATGCTGTAAACCCTAACCTCCCTGCACACTAACGTGAATAACTCAATCTACAGAGGTCCAATTGACATGATTCTAGTGGAATTAGAAAACTAACTTCTAGAGCTTTCCAACGATGTATAATACTATACACTTCTTCTCCAACAATTCGGCAAGGGTGGCGCCTAACTTGGGATTCTCCAAGTTAGGCGCCAAGACAAACTCCACACGTAAATGTACACTGCCAAGGTGGCGCCTAACTTGAGAAAGACACAACCCTCACACTCATTCCTTGCTGCCTCCTTCAAGTTAGGCACCAAGACCAGCTGCAACATTCAAAGCAATTCGGCCAGCATGAAGTTAGGCACCACCTCCATGAAGTTAGGCGCCAACCTTATAGCACCCAATGGTGCCCACGTCTCAATTGCAAGCCACGAAGATCCTCATTTAATCTTGACTAAACTTTTATTTTATTTATAAATAGGAAAAGATATTATTTAGTTTTAGAAAATACATTTTACATTTAATTAGGATTAGATATAAAAGGGAAAAGAATCAGCCCTTCGGGCTCCGATCTCTTCTCTTCTTCTACCTCATTCCGCACTTTACAGTTTTACAGAATCCTTGTTTTCTCTCTGAACCATGAGCAACTAAACCTCCACTATTAAGGTTAGGAGCTCTGTCTATTTTATGGATTGATAATATTACTTTTCTATTTTAGTTCATGTACTGATTCCTATTTTAAGAATTATTTTCGTTCTTTATCTCATGAATCTGGGTGGAACGGAAGTATGACCCTTGTTCTAATTGAATTCTTGTAAAACTTGGAAAAGTTCTTTACTTGAAGAACAGCTTGAAAATAATTTCTCCTAAATTTCTAATTATCTGGACTTAATGGGATACGTGACATATAATCCTCTTATATTTGGGTAATTAGGGTTTCTGTGGCATATAAACTAGAAATGAACTTCACCCTCTAATTGGAATTAAGTGACCAAGGAATTGGCGGTTGATGAAGGTTAGAGGAGACTAAAAAGGTCTAAGGAATTAGGGTTTAGTCACATATAGTTTGCCATGAATTGAATCTTGCATGATTAAAATAGTTAGTAAGAAAAGTCAATCCGGAAAATAGATACCTCTGAAACCTTAACTATTTTCCTCCGTATATTATTCACACAATTTCTGCTGCTTTCTAATTCCCTGAATTTACTGTTTGATGCAATTGAACTCTTAACACTCTTTTCTGTTTGTCTAACTAAGTAAATCAGTTAACCATTGTTGCTTAATCCATCAATCCTTGAGGGATCAACCCTCATTCACTTGAGGTACTACTTGGTACGACCCGGTGCACTTGCCGGTTAGTTTGTAGGTTGTAAATTCCGCACCAAGTTTTAGGCGCCATTGCCAGAGATTGACTGTGATTTACAAATATTAGTTGTTTGATTGCTTAGATTAGGCATTTTAGTTTTAATTTTATTTAATTGTTGCTCCTTAATTTTTGAAAATTCTACTTAGTATTTTTTCTTAATTTCTGAAATTAAGTTTGGTGTTACCTTGTTAATTTTATCTTAATTTTCTTGTTCATTTTTTGTTATAAATTTCAAATTTCCTAGCTTAATTTTAGTCATCATTTTCGAAAATTTTTAGCTTTAATTGTTTGTTGTTTTATTTTATTTCTTTACACAAGTTACCTCACTGGGAATTCTCTACACTCTGACGTAGAGAATCCAACTTTTCTTGTTTTCTGTCTGTTTATGAGCAGAAAAAAAGACAAGGAACCTCTTACAGATTTTGATCCTGAACCTGAAAGGACTTTGAGGCGGCACTTGCAACAAGCTAGACTTTATAAGGCTAGTGAAAATCTGACAGAGACCTTTGGAAGGGAAGCTGCAGAGTCCACCATGGATCATAGTCGTGCTGTCAATGCCAATGTGGCAATTCCGAATGAGAATAAAAAAAGAAGAGTGCTTGGCTCATACACTACTCCCAATCCAGATCTCTATGGGAAAAGTATTGTGGTGCTTCCTATAGCTGCAAATAATTTTGAACTGAAGCCTCAGCTAGTCACTCTTGTGCAACAAAATTGTCAGTATCACAGACTTCCTCAAGAAGACCCAAATCAATTTATTTCTAATTTCTTGCAGATTTGTGATACTGTGAAAATGAATGGAGTGAATCCTGAGGTTTACAAACTCATGCTCTTCCCATTTGCTGTGAGGGATAGAGCAAAGCTGTGGCTAGATTCTCAACCCAAGGAGAGCCTGGACACTTGGGATAAGGTGGTCACTGGATTTTTGTCTAAATTTTTCCCACCACAAAAGCTGACTAAGCTAAGGGTGGAGGTGCAGACCTTTAGGTAGAAAGATGGTGAGACCCTCAATGAAGCCTGGGAGAGATACAAGCTGCTGACTAGGCAATGCCCTCCTGACATGTTTTCTAAATGGACTCAACTGGAGATTTTTTATGAGGGCTTATGTGAAATTTTCAAGATGTGTTTAGATAATTCTGCAGGTGGTTCATTGCACATGAAGAAGACACTTAAGGAGACTACTAAGCTTATTGAGTTGGTTGCTAACAACCAATATCTCTACTCATCTAACAGGAATCCTGTGAACTCTGGGACCCCTCAGAAGAAAGGCATTTTGGAAGTAGAGGCTTTGGATGCTCTTCTTGCTCATAACAAAATTTTATCTTAGCAGATTGTAACAACCCTGATTTTTGAGTATGCGAGATCTTTTCCGAAGGCACGGAATCCTCCGGAAGATCAGTAAGGGGAAAACCTCTGATATATCATCAAGTATCTCAATCCTCATTGTCATTATGTCATATTTAAGATAGAACCTTTTCTGAGGCACGCTCGATAACGTAGTCACGAAAAACCCAGTTTTTGAACCGTACCGGTTAGGAGTTTTAATTCTGATTTTCGTAAGTAGTCTCAGTTTGACGAATCAGACTTGATTCATGAGAGAAGAGAGATAATAGTATAATATTAGTATTATATTAGTATTAGAAGATGCTTGAATGATATTATAAGGTTACCTGGTCTGTTTTAGTTAAAAACAGAAAATCGGTTTAACCGGGTTTATGGTTTACTGGTGCAGCTTAGCACCAGCACTCTCTGATGACTTTAGCAATGCTAAGGCCTCATCATACATTTTTTATTCTCATAATAAATATGTTACTAGTGTCATTTATGCTAGTAGCTCAGAAAATAATTTTTAGAGATGTTTTTACGAGTGTTCCGATACATCTAGTTTTAGTAGTTATACACCTGAGATATTTTAATATTATTTTAACCCACCTCCAAGCCAACCAATCACAACTCACCCTACACCCCCAAAACCCCCAAGGCTGACTTATCAATTGGACAGGGTTCATATCCAAGTAATTCAGATATGACTTTACCAAATTGAAAAGTATATTATGGATTGGGATAAGCGTTAAGTTTCTGATTGATACAACGGGATCAAGCAAGCGATCAGAGACAGAAAAAAGACAGTAATCATGAAATGTCTGAAAAAGAAGCTAAAAATAGAGAAGAAATTGAAAAATAGAAAGGAAATATAAACTGAGTGATTATACAAGAATGGTGAGGGATTCACAAAATACTTCCATTAATACTCTAAGACGCGAATTTCAACAGAAAGATTTCGAAAATTGGGGAGTTTGTGGTTTTATTAATGTTGGAATGGGAAAGATTCTAGATTTTCCACAAGAAGTTACAAGAAGTAGTGTGAGTTTCACAAGAAGCACAAGAAGCATTTAAGAAGTCTAAGAAAGAGACAAAAATGGGCAAAAAATCAGAAAAGTCGTTGGCTAAAAATGGTTTTAAGTTTTATTTTAACGTCGGTGATTTTGGGGTAGAAAAGATGTACTAAAGTTGTGTTTAACTTGGAGTTAGATTCGGATCCCAAAGTAAAAAGGTCGACGAGGTTTTTGTACTTGAAATTTCGAACTTAAAGTAGTTTAAAGTAGTTTTAAAGTGGTTTAAAAGTGGTTCTTAGTTAGTATATACGTTGGTTAAAAATCGTGTCGGTTAAATATGTTGTAAGTGTGTTTAGTTTGTGTTTATTAGTACTAATTAAAGCACTGTGGGATGGACCAAAACGACGAGGATTAAGTTAATTTGAAAGTCCACCAGGAATTCGTGAAAAAGGAGGATTTAGTGTAGTTCTTTTGTGTATAAATTCGTACAAAGGAACTTTGGCTTAGTTTTCTCTCTACCACGTCGGTTGAGTGGAACTAAGGTCGGAACTATTCAGTATACTAGTACATTTCTTTCTTCTCTCCTAGTAAAACCAGCCTAACCTTAAAACTAAACTCAAAATCAAGTCGTCTTTAGTTCGAAACTTCTAAACCTTGATTCTTGAAAAGAGAGAAAAAGAGAGATGGATAAAAGCCGGTGTTTCACTTTTACTCG
>NC_029793.2:120742038-120745181 GCF_000816755.2 Arachis ipaensis
CTTGATTTCTACTGAACTAAAACTCAAATCAAAACTCCGTTTTCACCAAAATGATCCTCTCTTCTTCCTCTACATAACCATGTAACTTAATTAATTTTCAGCAAGTCTAAGGTGAGATATCTCTTCCTAACGTGCTGAGGGAGATTTGGTCAGTTGAGAGTTTGTGGATTTATGTGTTTTCTTGATGTGATTTAGGAGGAAAAAGTGCTTAAGGACCACCTGAAAGTTTAATTGAATTAGGAGCAGCAAAACCAGGTAGGGTGTCACGAAATTAATCATGATTATTTGTGTTTGATTTGTGTGAATGTTGTATAAATTGGCTGTGCTAAAAATTGGTTGCATATATGATTGATTCTTGGTGAAAATTTGGTGAAATTTTGATGAAATTTGATGAAATTCAAGCTTTAAAGTTCATGTTTTTGGAGCAGCTGGAAAAATGAAACCCTAGGCTTAGATTGAGGTTCAATTTGTGTTGAAATCATGTAGAAAAGATGGGGTTTTAGTGGCTGCAATTTTATTTTGAATTTTGGTAAAAATCGGTTGCTGAAAAGACTAAAAAACGGGTAAAAACAGAGAAAGAATCTGAAGAATTTACGAAGAACACGAAGAACACTTTGAGTGTGATGAAGAACATTGAAGAACACCTTTTAGATCTTAGAAAGGGTAAGGTTGTAATTATTTTGGTGTTTGAGGGGTTAAAAGCTTTAGAAAGACAACTTTAAGCGCAGAATCTCATAATTACCTTCATAAAACACTTAGGGAGTGGTAAGAACATATTAGTGAGTCAAATATAAAGGAAAGATAAAAAGTTAAAGAAGAGATAAAAATCGAAGAAAAAGTCTGTAAAGTACTAATGACAGAAAAAAGACAGAGACTAGCGAACGAACTAGGGCAACATAGTTAGTCTTTGAATTGCGAATAGGGTTAGGTATTATATGAAAAGTTAAACCATTTCAGTATAGACTTAATGAACCTATACTTGGGACAGGTTAACTATTCATACCGAAATTTACATAAGCTTTAAATACGTACGTTAAACAGAGAAATCAGAGCAGAGTAGAGAAACACAGAGCACAGAATAACCAGAGAAAAGTAAAGAGATACAGAGAAAAGAGTAACCAGAGTAGAATAAAGGGATACAGAGAAAAGAGTAATCTGATAAAGAGAAATGGTTTGAGTTAAGATGTTGTAAAAGTAAAAGCTGTAAACTTTGTATAGTATGATTGAACAGAGAAAGAAAGAAGTACTGCATAAGAATGTGAAAGTAATAATGAATAATGGGAATGATAATGAATGATGATAATAAGAAAAGAGTAATATCACAAAGAGAATAGAGGAGAAGAGTATAAGAATAAAGAGTTAAGCCTTGTGGCATGATGTTCTGTTGTATGTTCATCTGCTGCTTTTCCATTGGCCCTAGAGGTCCTGTAGGCCCAAGTTCACCTACAGTAAGTTGTTATTCCTATAGGCCGAAGTTCACCTACAGTGAATATCAATTGTGTATCTCAGGGTGTTGCTCCTGTAGGCCGAAGTTCACCTATAGAAAGTTATTGTGTTGTGTTTATATTATTCCTATAAGCCGAAGTTCACTTACAGGGGCGCCATTTCTGTAAGCCGAAGTTCACTTACAGAGGTGCCATTTCTGTAGGCCGAAGTTCACCTACAGAAAGTTGTTCTGTTGTGTTTAGACTATTCCTGTAAGCCGAAGATCACTTACAGGAGTGCTGCTTTTGTAGGCCGAAGTTCACCTACAGAAATAAAGCCATATCTAGGACTAGTTCCTGGGTAATGTCGGGTTGCAGGGTGTAAACCGACACGTGAGCTCATGGCCTGCATAGGACAGACATGCATCATACTTGGTTGCGCATTTCCTCTGTTATGATTGTTGTTTGAATGTATGCTTTCTTTGTTTTCATTCTATTCTCTGTGTTTGTGTTTTGTTTTATTGTATTCTTTTGTTTGTGTTTTGCTTTCTATTTTCTCTATTTATCTGTTTCTTCTGTCTACTGCTTCTCGGTATTCTGCTATTTATCTGCTAAATAACACGGAATTAATGAACTTAACTAATAACCCCGACCCTACTAAGAACTCCCCAGTTCTTACCCCTTCTTTCTCCCTTCCCCCTTCAGATGGAAGCAAGAGTTCCTCTCTGTAGTTCACTGACGACCGTTTGTAGAAAGGATTCCGCTCTAGGTAGTCTTCTGAGTCTAGGGTGAATATCTTTCTTTGTTTATATGTATATACTGTGAGACCAGCCAATATCTGCACCCCGTTTGTACGCGAACTTTAACCTAAATCGTATGTACGAGACTCTTGTTATGTGGCTACTTGATGAGGTACTAGAGTGATGTCATATGGCAATGTCTGATCGTGCAAAGGAGTAGAAGTTGATGAATCACCTTTTGATGACGTTCCACCTGACTTGAGTTTTGAAGACTTAGAACATACTTTCCCTCGCTTTAGTAGTTTAGAGGGACTAGGTGAGTATAGAGTCTAGGCTAGCCTGGGCGCCAGCTTAGGGACTTCTTGAACAGGTCAGGGCCTAGGATGTTGTATGTATATATATGTATATAGTTATTATCTAGCTATATCTAGGGGTGTTCTAACTAAAAGTCTATACTCTAATAAAGCCTGAATCACTGAATGTTGTTGACTACCTGTGATATATATTTATGTGTGGTTGTTTATAACTGTTTTATCTGTTATCAGTTCTGAATTGATTATGAATGATTCTGTTTATTAATTCAAACGTTTTCAGGAAAAAAAAAAAGTACCTCACTAACTAACTACACTTTTAACAACGAATCAGGCTCATATAATAAATAATAGATAATAATTAGGATGACAAATTGGTAGCACTCGGTTTCTGGTATGTCCTAGGCGTACTGAAAATTGGGTCGTTACACAGATGAATTTGATTACTCAACAATTGAATGGGATGCAGGTTTCAGCTGTTAATACTTAGAATGCACCTCAAGAGGCTCCTTATGACATGACTGGTAGCTCTATGAAAGGTGAGAATTATGATTATGCTCAATGTTCTTCTGAACAGGTCAATTACATGGGGAATGCTCCTAGAAACCCCAATAATGATCCATACGCTAAGACCTATAATCAGGGGTAGGGGTGGCAAGCGGGGAAGC
>NC_029793.2:120745307-120755202 GCF_000816755.2 Arachis ipaensis
TCCTTTTTTTACTTTTAACTATTAAATAATATTTATAAAGGCATAAAAAAATTTCTTCTATTTTTTACTTTTAACTATTATAATTTTTAAAAGTATAAACAAATTATAATTTTTATATTCATAAACATTAAAGTCTTTGTAATTATAAATATCTAATAAACATAATTATAAACCAAGTTTTCATCCAAAAACAAAATTATAAATATTGTTCCCAAAGCAAAATAAACATAATCCAAAACATAATTATAAATATTTTCTCTAAAACAAAATAAACATAATCCAAAACACTCAATTTTTATCTTCATTCTCTTGTAAGTTGGGTTGGAGAAGGTTGGGTTTTGGCAAAAAAAAAAGTGTAAAAATACCCCTTGCCAAAAAAATACTAAGCTTGGCGGGGAAGCCCGTCCCGCCCCGCCAAAGCCCGCGGTTTAAGCGGTGCGGGGTAGGCGGGCTTTTGCTATTTGGCAGTCCCAATTTTCCAGCCCAGCCCGCCTTTTTGGCGGGTTACGCGGGCCGGCCCGGCGGGTTTAGGCCCGTTTGCCACCCCTAATCAGGGGTGGAGAAATCACCCAAATTTGGGGTGGAGAGAGCAACCTCAGGGACCACAGAATTTTAACAATAATTTTCAGGGCAATTTTTAGCAGAATAATTATAGTAACCATCAGTTTCAGTCTCATCAACAACAACCATCTCAGCAGGCAAATTCTCAATCCCAGAAGAACACTGATTTGGAAGCAATACTGGCTAGTTTTATGCAGGAGACTAGAGCTTCACTCAAAAACTTGGAGGTGCAAGTAGGCGAGTTGAGCAAGCAAGTACCTGAGAGGCCTCCAAATACACTTCCTGGTGATACAGTGGTAAACCCAAGAAAATATTTCAAGGCTATTCAATTGAGAAGTGGTAAAGTAGCTGGTTCTGAGACTAAGGTCAATGAGGAGCTAGTTGAAAAAGAAGCTCCAGAGGAGAAAAAGAAGAGGTGGAGCACGTCCCTCCTAGGCGTGCAGATAATCCATTCCCAGTCTCTCTTAACACTCATCCTACATTGCCTAAGGCTCCTGAGTACAATCCTAAAATGCCATATCCTCAGAGACTTCAGAAGGCTTCCAAAGACAAGCAATTTTCTACATTTTTAGAAGTTTTCAAGAAGCTTCAAATCAACATTCCTTTTGTTGAGGCTCTTGAACAAATGCCTCTCTATGCTAAATTCATGAAAGAATTGTTGACTAACAAAAGGAATTGGAAGGAAAATGAGACAGTGGTGTTAACAAAGGAATGCAGTGCTATTATTCAACATAATCCTTCTGAGAAGATACAGGACCCAGGAAGCTTTGTAATTCCTTGCACCATTGGAGATGTCACTATTCAGAGAGCATTGTGTGATCTTGGAGCTAGCATCAACCTCATGCCACTTTCAGTGATGAAAAAGCTCCAAATTGAGGAGGTAAAACCCGCTCGCATTTCTCTTCAACTTGTTGATCTTTCTATTAAAATTTCTATGGGGGTTGTTGAGAATTTACTTGTGAAAGTGGGACCATTTATTTTTCCTACTGATTTTGTAATATTGGATAAAGAAGAGGATCAAAAGTCCTCTATTATTCTTGGAAGACCCTTTTTAGCTACAGGTAGAGCTTTGATTGATGTACAAAAAGGTGAATTAACCCTGAGGCTCAATGAAGAACAGGTGGTCCTTAATGTGTTTGAAGCTATTAAACACCCTAATGATTCTGAGTGGTGTATGAGAGTTGATGTTGTTGAGCTACTTGTTTAAGAGGTACTAGAAGCTGAGGTACTTGATGATATTTTGGACCCTCTCTCTAAGTATGAATTACTTGAGATTGATGATTCCCCACCTTAAAAGAACATAGCTAGCACACCTAAGGTGGAAGGAGAAGTTCATAAGCTTGAGCTTAAGCCTTTACCTCCTTCTTTGAAATATGTGTTCCTAGGTGAAAATGATTCTTATCCAGTGATAATTAGCTCTTCTCTAAAGTCTGAAGAAGAGGAGGTGCTTATTTCAGTGCTCAGGAGCCATAAAACAGCTCTTGGGTGGACCATTAGTGACTTGAAGGGGATTAGTCCAACTAAGTGTATGCACAAGATCCTTCTTGAAGATGATGCTAAACCAGTTGTGCAACCACAAAGGAGACTCAATCCAACTATGAAAGAGGTGGTCTAAAAATAGGTAATAAAATTATGGGAAGCAGGTATTATTTACCCTATTTCTGATAGTCCTTGGGTAAGCCCTGTGCAGGTAGTTCCCAAGAAAGGAGGGATGACAGTGATCAAGAATGAAGAGAATGAGATTATTCCTACAAGAACAGTCACATGATGGAGAATGTGTATAGACTACAGGAGGCTCAACACTGCTACAAGGAAGGATCACTTCCCCCTGCCTTTCATTGATCAGATGCTTGAGAGGTTAGCTGGTCATGCTTTTTATTGTTTTCTAGATGGATATTCTGGATATAATCAAATTTCAGTGGACCCTCAAGATTAAGAGAAGACAGCATTCACATGCCCCTTTGGAGTATTTGCTTACAGGAGAATGCCATTTGGACTTTGTAATGCTCCAGCAACTTTTCAGAGGTATATGCTTTCAATTTTTTCTGATACGGTTGAAAATTTTATCAAAATATTTATGGATGACTTTTCTGTTTTTGGTAATTCTTTTGAATCCCGCCTTAAACATTTATCTCTTGTCTTGAAACGGTGTCAAGAATAAAACCTTGTTTTAAATTGGGAAAAATGCCATTTTATGGTTACAGAAGGCATTGTTCTTGGACACCGAATTTCAAGTAAGGGGATTGAGGTAGACAGAGCAAAGGTGGAGGTAATTGAAAAATTACCACCACCAACTAATGTTAAGGCAATTAGGAGTTTCTTGGGTCATGCAGGATTTTATAGAAGATTTATAAAGGATTTTTCTAAAATTGCTAAACCATTGAGCAACATGTTGGTTGTTGATGTTCCTTTTATCTTTGATTTTGATTGTCTGCATGCCTTTGAAACTCTGAAAGCAAACCTTACCTCTGCTCTCATTATAGCTCCCCCTGACTGGGATTTACCCTTTGAATTAATGTGTGATGCTAGTGATTTTGCTATAGGAGCGGTTTTAGGACAGAGGCATGGTAAGCTTGTACATGTCATTTACTATGCTAGTCGTGTGTTAAATGATGCTCAAAAGAATTACACAACTACAGAAAAGGAATTATTAGCTATTGTGTATGCTGTTGATAAGTTTATGTCCTATTTACTTGGTTCTAAGGTTATTGTTTATACTAACCATGCTGCTTTGAAGTACCTTCTAACCAAGCAGGATTCTAAACCAAGATTAATCAGATAGGTGTTGCTCCTTCAGGAGTTTGATATTGAGATAAAAGACAGGAAAGGGTCAGAAAATTGAGTAGCTGACCATCTATCCAGAATTGAGCCTGAAGCAGGATTACAACCACCCACAGCTGTGACTGAGACGTTTCTGGATGAGCAATTGTTCCTCATTCAGTAGGCTCCATGGTTTGTAGACATTGCAAATTATAAGGCCATGAATTTTATTACAAGGGAGTACAGTAGGCAACAAGTAAAGAAGCTGTTGACTGATGCCAAGTACTACATTTGGGAGGAACCATACCTTTTAAAAGGTGTTCAGATGGTATAATCAGGAGATGTGTCCCAGATGAAGAAACACAGCAGATTCTTTGGCACTGTCATAGTTCTGAATATGGAGGCCACTTTGGTGGTGAAAGAACAGCTACAAAGGTCCTTCAGAGCGGGTTCTACTGGCCTACTCTCTTAAGAGATTCAAGAGAATTTGTGAAGCATTGTGACAGATGTGCAAAGGCCACGAATCTCCCTGCCAACCATGAAATGCCAGCAGGGGATTCTTGAGGTTGAGTTGTTTGATGTGTGGGGTATTGATTTCATGGGACCTTTCCCACCCTCACATTCAAACAACTATATTCTAGTGGCAGTTGATTATGTGTCTAAGTGGGTGGAGGCTGTAGCTCTACCCACCAATGATGCCAAGGTGGTAATGAGCTTTCTTTAGAGATATATCTTTAGCCGGTTTGGTGTCCCAAGGGCACTCATTAGTGATGGTGAAAGCCACTTCTGTAACAGACAGCTGGACTCTCTTCTGCATAGATATGGAGTCCGTCATAAAGTGTTAACCCCCTATCACCCTCAGACAAGTGGACAGGTTGAAGTTTCCAACAGGGAACTTAAGAGGATTCTAGAGAAGACCGTCAGTGTTTCAAGAAAGGACTGGTCTAGGAAGCTTGATGATGCTCTCTGGGCATACCGGACAGCGTACAAGACTCCAATTGGCATGTCCCCATATCATTTGGTCTATGGCAAAGCCTGTCACTTGCCAGTTGAGCTGGAGCACAAGGCTTACTGGGCAATCAGGTACCTGAATCTTGATTCAGAAGCTGCAGGAATTAAGCGGATGCTTCAGTTGAATGAGCTTGATGAATTTAGATATTCAGCTTATGAGAATGCCAAGCTCTATAAGGAAAGAACCAAGCTGCTGCATGACAAGAAGATTGCCATCAGAGTCTTTGAGCCAGGACAGATAGTGCTTCTGTATAATTCAAGGCTAAAATTCTTTCCCAGAAAGCTGAAATCCCGGTGGTCAGGACCGTTTGTGGTTACCAGAGCTTCACCATATGGTCATGTGGAAATACAGGAAGAGAATTCTGATGGGAAGTTTACAGTGAATGGCCAGAGGTTGAAGCACTATCTTGGAGGCGAGATTGATCGCCAGAGGTCCACTCATCTGCTGAACTAGCAGAACTGACCGTCAAGCTAGTGACGCTAAAGAAGCGCTTGTCGGGAGGCAACCCGATAATTTCATATCCTTATTAGCTATTTTTCGTAATAGTAGTTTTCTTCCTTATTTGATTTTTACTAAATTTTTACGATTTTTCAGATCATGCAGCTATCTTAGAACAGGAACCTGATAAAAAAAAGGGGGGCACACGACGCGCAAGTGTTGCTGACGCGCACGCGTCAGATAGGTGTGCGCAAAAAATAAATTTGAACAGAGAGTTGCGTGGGAATGACGCAAAAACGATGCCTCTAGCACAAACAAACCCACGCGTTCGTATACCTTATGCGTGGGCGTCATTCATGATTGTGGCACCTTACGCGTCCGCGTCATCGACGCATACGCGTGACCTCGCAAATCGGCGTAAAAGGTGTTTGGGCAGAGAGTTGTGCTGGCTCGGGGTTGGGAGTGTGATAAACGCACAAAATTGCCCACGCGTACGCGTCCCTGACGTGTGTGCGTCATTTGACCAAACAGCCATCCACGCGTGCGCGTGCATGACGCGAACGCGTCGTATGCTAATATTAGTTCCCTAGCCATGCGAACAGAGAGATGCGCGCGCGCGGCTGGATTCGCGCGAATTGCGCCAAACCTAGGGCACACGAACGCGTGCCTGACGCTGACGCATCATTAAGGAAGTTCCGCGACCCACGCGTACGCGTGCCGTACGCGTACGCGTCGCCTTTGTCGCCAAGTTTTAATTTTCTTTCTCCCTCTCCCAATCCTAATTCTCTCTTGTTCTTTTATCCTTTCCTTTTTCTTTCATATTAATATTTGTCTCTTTTTATTTTCAGTTCTTCTTTGCTTGAGGACAAGCAAACCTTTAAGTTTGGTGTTGACGCTTCGCTTATAGGTTTTCTGTCTATTCTTATGGCACCAAAGGGAGGCGAATCATCTTCACAGAGGAGCACAACCTGAAGAATAAAACGACCGCTAGGATAATTAAGGTGGTTGAGTTCCTTTCATTTTTTTCTTTCTTTTCCTTCCCTCTTTTTTATATTATGTTCCAGTTTTCTGCTATTTTTTCTTTGTTTGTTGCATGATCCTTTATTAGTTAGAATCCTAGGACTAGTTTAGTTCCCCCTATTGCTTTAATTCTGAAAAGATGTCTCATGTATTACTCACTGAGCTTGAATTCAAATAAAAAAAATACAGGAGTGATATATTGCATGAGAAAGTGGGTCTATATTGAAGAATAGTCTTATTTACTTAAATGTGGTGGTATTTTCTGTAATTCTGAATGCATGACATGAACAGCGCATATTTTTTATAGTGAAGTTTATGAATGTTAAAATTGTTGGCTCTTGAAAGAGTGATGAAAAAAATGTTATTGATAATATGAAAAATCATAAAATTGATTCTTGAAGCAAGAAAAAGCAGTGAAAAACACGAAGCTTGCGAAAAAAAAATTTTATAAAATAAAGAAAAAAAAAGAAAACCAAGCAGAAAAAGCCAATAACCCTTCAAACTAAAAGGCAAAGGGTTAAAAGGATCCAAGACTTTGAGGGCCCAAAGGAATAAAATCCTGGCCTAAGCGGCTAAAATCAAGCTGTTCCTAACCATATACTTGTGGCGTGAGGTGTCAAGTGAAAAGGTTGAGACTGAGCGGTTAAAGTCGTGGTCCAAAGCAAAAAGAGTGTGCTTAAGAGCTCTGGGCACCTCTAACTGGGGACTCTAGCAAAGCTGACTCACAATCTGAAAAGGTTCACCCAGTTAGGTGTTTGTGGCATTTATGTATCCGGTGGTAATACTGGAAAACAAAATACTTAGGGTCACGGCCAAGACTCATAAAGTAGCTGTGTTTAAGAATCAACATACTGAACTAGGAGAATCAATAACACTATCTAAATTCTGAGTTCCTATGGATGCCAATCATTCTGAACTTCAAAAGATAAAGTAAGATGCCAAAACTATTCGGGATTGCAGTTGCAAACCTCACTATAAGAAGAGACATGAGCTTAATCGAACTCTCATTCTCATGCAAATTCACATCCTAAACTTATATTAGTTTTGGTTGCTTGAGGACAAGCAACAGTTTAAGTTTGGTGTTGTGATGCGTGAGCATCTTTCCTATCTTTTCCTAGTGAATTTGCATCTAATTTGTTGAGTTTAATAAAGAATTAATTATCTTTTAGCCAATATGGATGCTACTTTGAGCCTTTTGTAATTTTGTTTATTTTAGGTAGCATTCGGTTGGATTTGATGGAGTTTCTGCAGCACAAGAATCAAAGGAGATGGTAGCGAGGAGCGACGTGTATGCGTGACTGATGCGTACGCGTGATTTGGAGCTTTCCATGGCGATGCGTGCACGTGACTGACGCGTACGCGTGATTTGAAGATTTGCAAAGCGACGCGTCCGCGTGACTCACGAAAAAGACTATCGACGCGTACGCGTAACTGACGCGTACGTGTGACGTGCGCCACATGCAGAAAATGCAGAAAAATGCTGGGGGCGATTTCTAGGCTGTTTTGACCCAGTTTCTAGCCCAGAAAACACAGATTAGAAGCTGGAGAATGGACAAAGCAAGTGGTCCCCACCCATCAGCTGAAGACTTGTTAATTAATTTAAATTTAAATTCAAATCTGATTTTAGGAAAAGATATTATTTTAATTTTAAAAATTAGATTTTAAATTTATTAGGATTAGTTATAAAAGGGAGATTTCTACATAATCCCATCAGATTGGAACTCAGTACATTTTTACCTAAATCCTTATTTTCTTTCTGAACCATGAGCAACTAAACCTCCACTATTAAGGTTAGGAGCTCTGTCTATTGTATGGATTGATATTATTATTTTCCTATTTTAATTCATGTTTTGATTTATATTTCAATAATTGTTTTTGTTCTTCATTTTATGAATTTGGGTGGAACGGAAATATGACCCATGTTCTAATTGAGTTCTTGTATAACTTGGAAAAGCTCTTTACTTGAACAATAGCTTGAAAACATATTATCCTGAATTTCTAATTGTTTGTATTTAACGGGATACGTGACATATAATCCCTTTATTTTTGGATAATTAGGATTCTTGTGGCATATAAACTAGAATTTGATCATCACCCTCTAATTGGAGTTAATTGACCAAGGAATTGGCAGTTGATAAATTTTAGAGGAGACTAGGAAGGTGTAAGGAATTAGGGTCTAGTCACAAATAGTTTGCCATGAATTAAATCTTACATGATTAAAAGTAGTTAATAAGAAAAGTCAATCCAGAAAATAGATAACTCTGAAATCTTAACTATTTTCCCATATATATTTCACAACTCATTTGCTGCTTGCTTTCTGAAATTCTTAATTTACTGTTTAATGCTTTTTGAATACCAAAACACTCTTTTCTATTTGTCTAACTAATCCTATCAAACACTATTATTGCTTAATCCATCAATCCTCGTGGGATCGATCCTTACTCACATAAGGTATTACTTGGTACGACCCGGTGCACTTGCCGGATAGTCTGTGGTTATAAATTCCGCACCAAGAACTCAAAAGGATTCTAGAGAAGACCATTAGTATCTCAAGGAAGGACTGGTCCAGGAAGCTTGATGATGCTCTCTGGGCATATCAGATAGCATACAAGACTCCTATTGGCATGTCCCCTTATCAGTTGGTCTATGGTAAAGTCTGTCACTTGCCAGTTGAGCTAGAGCATAGAGCTTACTGGGCAATCAAGTTTCTGAACTTTGATGCTCAAGCTGTAGGAATAAAGAGGATGCTTCAGTTAAATGAGCTTGATGAATTCAGATATTCTACCTATGAGAATGCCAAGCTCTATAAAGAGAGAACTAAGATATGGCATGACAAGAGGATTGCCATCAGAGTCTTTGAGCCAGGTCAAAGAGTACTTCTGTTCAATTCAAGGCTTAAACTCTTTTTTGGAAAGCTGAAATCCCAGTGGTCAGGACTGTTTGTGGTAACTAGAGCATCACCGTATGGTCGCATGGAAATTCAGGAAGAGAATTCTGACAGAAGATTTACAGTTAATGGCTAGAGGTTGAAGCACTATCTTGGAGGCAAGATTAATCGCCAAAGGTCCACTCATCTGCTGAACTAGCAGAACTGACCATCAATCTAGTGACGTTAAAGAAGCGCTTGTCGGGAGGCAACTCGATGTTTTCGTATCCTTTAGGTTGATTTCTTTTACTTTAATTTCGTTATTTGTCTAGTTTTATTTGAGGTTCTACTATTTTTCCTTTATTTTACGTGTGTTTGGATCATGCAGAGTCATTAGAACAGAAACATGTACCTGAAGACAGAGTTTCGGACACCCTGGAGAAGCTAGGTTCGGACTGGGTGGCACCTAACTTAAAGTTAGGCGCCAATGCTGCATACAAGTTGGTGTTACTCTTGGGAAGGGTTGTGCCTAACTTGGCTCCATCAAGTTAGGCGCCACATGCAGCGTGTTGGGAGTGATTTGGTTCTGCCTGGTCTGCGCCTAACTTGGCATTCCTCAAGTTAGGCGCCACACCAAGCGTTGGAGTTGCATCATATTCGGGAGGCTTGAAGTTAGGCACTAGGTTCCTGAAGTTAGGCGCCAGGTGTGAAGGCCAGCGAAGTTAGGTGCCAAGCATCCCCAAGTTAGGCGCTGAGTGGGACGCTAGAGTTGAAGTTAGGTGCCGTAGGGCTGAAGTTAGGCGCCAGGTTGGAGGTTCACACTCAAGTTAGGCGCTAGGGAATCAAAGTTAGGCACCAGGCTTATATTCTCCATGAAGTTGGGCGCCATGTTGCCCAAGTTAGGCACCACACAATTGGCCCCCCCTAACTATTTCCTAACCGGATCCTATAAACCTTGCGCCAAATCTCATCCCAATCAATTCCAAAATACCCTCCCCCTCCTGATTCAACTTTCCCCTTTTTCTAAGCCTTTTCCGACCATAGCCCTCAAACCCGTGAACCACTCCCCTTCCCCAAGCCAACCCGTGCCTCCTGGCCCGTGACCCCTGCCTATATTCCATTCCTTCATTCCCAATTCATCATGTATCCTCTCCCCTCCCAAGTCTAATCCGTGACACAAGCCCTTCTCCCAACTCCAATCTGTGACACAAGTCCCTTCCCAATACATAATCGTGACC
>NC_029793.2:120755597-120792203 GCF_000816755.2 Arachis ipaensis
TCAACCATACCCCCCTCTCCTCTCATTGTCCTTTTCTTCTTCTATCTTTCTTTATTTCATTCAAAAAAAAAAATAGAACAAAAATTTTTAAATTTAATTTTTATTTTCTTCTTTTTTCTTTTCTTCGTTCACTCTCCTCTATGTCCCTCTTTGTATTTTTCTAATTTGTTCGGGGACGAGCAAAAGTTTTAAGTTTGGTGTTGTCGCTTTACTTGTTTGTTTTCTCTGTTTTCTGTAATGGCACCCAAAACTATTGCGTCCTCAAAGAAGAGGAAAGGCAAAGAGCCAGCCACCAGTTCTCATGATTCACACAGGTTCCGATCCAAGCTCCATGAGGAACACTTCTATGATCAGACCTACAAGAAGGCTGTGACTCCGTAAGTGAGATTTGTACTAAAATCGGCTGAATATTCGGAAATTCAATTTGAAATTGAGAGAAGAGGGTGGCATTTTCTGTGCAACCCACACACGGAGGTTAGACAACTGATGGTCCAAGAATTTTATAGAAATCTCTGGGTCACGTACAAGGATGTTGACGGGGTCAATGAGAAGAATTATCAAAGTTATGTGAGAGGCAAGGTCATTGATTTCAGCCCAAGAAGCGTCCGACAAGACCTCCATCTGCTGTGTCCGCCTCATCTAACTGCCTGTTACAGTGAGAGAATGCATAAAGACCAAGAATTGGATCTAGTTATTGAAGAATTATGCATTCCGGGTTCTCAGTGGAGGATAGGTGCAGAAGGGAAGCTGAACCAACTAAGGAGCACTGATCTTCTTATTGTAGCTAGGGGATGGTTGGACTTCATCCGAAGGTCTATCATGCCTACTAGCAACCGGTCTAAATGCACTGTGGACTGGGCTGTCATGATTTACTGTATCATGAAGGGAGAAGTGGTGGATGTAGAGAAAATTTTTCTAGAACAGATATACAACATTGCCTCTAATCTTCTTAAGAAGGCTAGGCTTGGTTTTCCACATTTGATTTACCGCCTGTGTGAAGCAGCAGGGGTAAAGGTGGAGAATGACTTCCCCATTCCTGTTGAGAGACCAATTACCAAGAAGACCATGGAGACTCACCGGGAACAGCACAAGGTCCCCAGAGAAGAGCAAGTTGAGGAGGAAGCTCAATAGGATCAGCCACTAGTGCCTCAGGGACACTACTTCCCACCTCAGGAATACTGGCAGCAGCTCACTTCATCTATTGAGCAGATGAGGATCACGCAGGATAGCCGCTGGCAGCAGTACACTACATCTATTGAGGAGATGAGGGTGACACAAAACAACCATTGGGAGTATCTCACCACCATCCTTGATCAGATGAGAGCTGCTCAGGACTCTCAATGCCAGGAGATTTCCCAGCTGAGACAGGATTATGGCAGCCTGAGAGGACCATATAGATCACAGCCAGAGGAGAGAGATCCCCACCATGGAGATTGAGGTAGCTTAGTTCCTTTTACTTCCTATATTATTTTTTCATTACTATGTTATGTTCCTGTTTTCTGCTGTTTTGACTTAGTTTCTGCCTAATCCTTTGTTATTTCAATTTTTAAGTTCTAGTTTGAATTGCTATTTTAATTCTATTATTTGCTTTAATTCTAAAAGTGTCTCATGTACCGCTCACTGAGCTTGAATTCAAAAGAAAAGGATGTATTGCATGAGAAATAGAGTTTATAACAAAGAGTAGTCTTATTTACTTAAATGTGGTGGTATTCTTTGTGATTCTGAATGCATGACATGAACTGTGCATATTTGAATTTGAATCAAGGGATGTTGATGTATAAGGAACAAGAATTTAGAGAACTATTATGAATTCTCTGAAGTAAACAAAAGCTTAATCCTTGAAGCAAAAGAAACAGCAAAAGAAAAATAAAAGCAAGGTCCAAGGCTCTGAGCATCAATGATTAAGGAGGTCAGACATGATTAAAAGCTCAAAGAGTTGTTTTCCTAGTCATATGCTTGTGGTATAAATGTGTCAAGTAATCCTTGAGATAGAGCACTAAGAGTCAAGATCAAGTGCATTTAACAGAGTATGCCAAAGGCTTTGAGCACCACTGTTTGGGAGTAACTGAAAGAAAAATCAGAACTTAAAGAGAGTTCCCCAGTTAAGTGCTTGTGGTGTTTTTGTGTCAAGTGAAGCTTGAGATAAAACATTTAAAGTCACGGCTAGGCTCAGGTTGTAAAGCACCAAAGAAAAAAGAACTAAAGGAAATTTGTTGTGTTCAAGGATTAAACTGAAGTATAAAAGATTAGAGAATTCATAATATTTTCCGGATTCTAATTTCGAATGACAGTGACATTCATCTGATTCAAAGGAGAGTGAGATGTCAAAACTATTCAGGATTGCAGTGTGTAAACCCCACTTTAAGAAGAGACATGAGCTTAATTGAACTCTCACTTCTCATGCAAATTCACATCCTATGCCTGCATTAGTTTTGGTTACTTGAGGACAAGCAACAATTCAAGTTTGGTGTTGTGATGCGTGAGCATCTTTCCTATCTTTTCCTAGTCAATTTGGATTCAAATTGCCGAGTTTAATCAAGATTTAAATATATTTTAGCCACTATGGATACTACTTTGAGTTGTGTGCAATTTTGTTTATTTCAGGTAGCATTCGGATGGATTTGATGGAGTTTCTGTAGAAACAGAGAAGAAAGCGAATGATGTTGTCAACCTTGACCTCCCTGCACTCTAACATAAATAAACCGATCTATAGAGGTCCAATTGACATGTTTCTAGTGGCATTGGAAAACTAACTTCCAGAGCTTTCCAACGATATATAATAGTCTACACTTCTTCTCCAGAAATTTGGCAAGGGTGGCACCTAACATGGAATTCTCCAAGTTAGGCGCCAAGACAAACTCCACACGCAAATGTACACTGCCAAGGTGGCGCCTAACTTGGAGTTTCTTAAGTTAGGCACTAGACATAACCCTGACACTCATTCCTTGCTACCTCCTTCAAGTTAGGCACCAGTTATAGCACCCAATGGTCCCCACATCTCAATTGCAAGCCACGAAGATCCCCATTTAATTTTGATCAAACTTTTATTTCATTTATAAATAGAAAAAGATATTTTTTAGTTTTAGAAAATATATTTTACATTTAATTAGGATTAGATATAAAAAGGAAAAGAATCAGCCCTTCGAGCTTTGATCTCTTCTCTTCTTCTACCTTATTCCGCACTTTACAGTTTTACAAAATCCTTGTTTTCTCTCTGAACCATGAGCAGCTAAACCTCCACTGTTAAGGTTAGGAGCTCTGTCTATTGTTTGGATTGATACTATTACTTTTCTATTTTAATTCATGTACTAATTCCTATTTCAAGAATTGTTTTCGTTCTTTATTTCATGAATTTGGGTGGAACAGAAGTATGACCCTTTTTCTAATTGAGTTCTTGTAAAACTTGGAAAAGCTCTTTACTTGAACAACATCTTGAAAAAAAATTTCTCCTAAATTTCTAATTATCTGGACTTAATGGGATACGTGACATATAATCCTCTTATATTTGGGTAATTAGGGTTTCTGTGGCATATAAACTAGAATTGAACTTCACCCTCTAATTGGAATTAAATGACCAAGGAATTGGCGGTTGATGAAGGTTAGAGGAGACTAAAAAGGTCTAAGGAATTAGGGTTTAGTCACATATAGTTTTCCATGAATTGAATGTTGCATGATTAAAATAGTTAGTAAGAAAAGTCAATCTGGAAAATAGATGCCTCTGAAACCTTAACGGTTTTACTCCATATTTTATCCATATCAATTTCTACTACTTTCTGATTCCCTGAATTTACTGTTTGAACTCTCAACACTCTTTTCTATTTGTCTAACTAAGTAAATCAATTAACCATTGTTGCTTAATCTATCAATCCTTGTGGGATCAACCCTCATTCACTTGAGGTACTACTTGGTACGACCCGGTGCACTTGCTAGTTAGTTTGTGGGTTGTAAATTCCGCACCAATCTACCTCCTTGATTTCCTTTAGCTCTACCTCGTGGATTTGGATAACAACCTCGATTAGAATCTCGATGACCCCTTTGAGGATTACGTCTATACTGTGCATCTCGATGAAAAACCTCTTGACAATTTCTTATCTATTGCACATCTAAGGCTTGCAAACGACTCATTGAAGGGGAACACTTTCTTTGAGAGACTCTAAAATTTTGTCCCTCTTGTCGTCGAGGAGGACAGGAGGTTGCCTCTGAAGAATTTGTTCCTCCTTATGAGCTAACTCTTTTTTCATCATTTTTTTCTCAAATATAGATGCAGCGTCAGCATCGAATACAACATTAGACCGAGGGCACAAAGACACATTTCAATCCTTTAATTTCTGCTGCATCAGAAACTCCAACAATCTTTCACCAACATCCAGGTACACTGCTCGAACATTAGTTTTTAAATCCCCCAAAGCAGTATCAAATTCATAAGAAAAATCAACCATGTTGATCCCTAAGAAAGGCTCTGCAAAATTTTTACCAGCATCGAAAGGATCATAATCAACCTTCATATCTTTTTGCCATCATCGAACTTTAATCTCCTTTCCATAATTGCTTTTTCAATCAAATCCCTGAAATGGATATAGTTATTAGTCGAATGACTAGTTGCTTGATGAAATTTACAATATGGTCTCCTTTAAATCTTTTATTGAAAGTAATGTCTTGTCTTCCGGCAAGATTAATTGTTTATCTTTAAGCAACACATCAAATATTTTATCTGATTTTGAAATATCTATGTTGTACTTCTTTCCACTCTTATATTTTGTATCATTAGATTTATCAACGCTTGTGATTTTCTTAAGCAAAAAACAAAATACGGTGGACCTTTCTTCAATTCAGCCAAATCGACTTCAAGAAATTCGAAATCAGATTCCTCACTTGAAGATTCCATTTGGATATATGAAACCTTTTCTTTTCGAGAAAAGGGTTTATTTTTCAAACCGTTCTCATTTTTAAATATTTCTTTCTCCTTTCGAAGAATTTTCACCTGACGAACTCTTTCAATCAAATGAGCCAAGTCAGATATATGAACACTAAGCAACTTTTGACACATGTAAAAACCCAAACCCATAGTTGCTATTTTTACTACGCTTTTAGGAAGAAACACATAGCATCGACTTTGAGCGTTTTTAAGAAGAAGGAAAAAATTTTATTTTCAAGTTTTCATCATTTGCTAAATTCCCCAATTTGACCATATATAGAGCAATATGCTCAGTAGTCGATTCACAAACTTCTCCCGCAAACTTTGTTACTATTTTAGGCCCAATTTCCAGCGTGAATCCCTTATAATTTGGGGAGGGAAGGCTGGTTCATGGCCTTATATAGTGAGTCTTGGGGTCCGGTTTGGATCCGGTCTACTCGGTTCGGTCCGTTTCCCAGTTTTGGGCCATAATTTTTAAAATTAGTGTCAAAATTTATATTTTTAATATTTCTACTTCTCTAGATTATAAAAAATTTAATTTTCTAATTTTTTAAATATTATTTAATTTATTAGCTAATTATTCATCAGTTTCGCGGGGTTTACATTCATACCCCTAGGTACTTCTGCCGTTTACGCAACAGCAGAAAATGCAGAAACAAAGTATGGTCGATTCATAAAATGCACATTGAGTCCGACTTTATTAAGCATATCATCAACAATTCTAGTAATTTGGTATCGCTCACCACGTTGATTGGCTCGCATTCGAGCCAACACTTCATCAGCATTTTGATCTCGTCGAACTATTCGAGGGATAACTCCCTCGAGGTACATATCACCATCCCTATTTCTGGGCATGTTCATCGCATCCTCTGGATTCATTTGCATATTTTGCTGATTACCTTAATCATAATTAACAATACGAGCAATTCGCTCAACTTGTCTAGCAAGACGCTCGAACTTTGACTCATAATTAGTCATCCCGGGATTCAAAATGGTAGTCATTTGCTAGGTCAATAAATTGACCAAATCATGATAACTTTCATCAACATGTTGTTAAAAAGTAGCCATCGAACTCGGACCATATGATGTGGAACCCACTTGATAGTCACGAGAAAACTTAGGATGTATTGGAGGAACTAAATTGTTAACTACTCCTGATGTATTTCCAAATCGAATTAGAGGAGTATAACCACCCATTGGTGGAGTATAACTTTGAGGAAGGCCGTAAGGAGACCAACTGGCGGTTACTAGTGGTTGTGTTTGCATCAGAGTAATTCGTGGGCGTGGATTTTGTCTACTATTCCTAACTGGGGGATTAGTAATCGTCGCCTTCTCTCCCAATGTACTACCTTCAAAATGCGACGTCATCTCCGCCGAGGTTTGTGCAACTATAGAAACATTATCATTTGTAGATGACTCAGCATTAGTATTAGAAACTTCGTCTGCCATATGTATAATTCTGTCACTTCTAAATTGCATACACTAGATCATTACAGAAACTTTTTGGCACACTTAATTTTTCAATCTGTCCCACCGGACATGCCAATTTGTTATGCAGATTTTTAGCAAATTTGGGTGGTTCGATATCTATTAATCTGGGAGCAAAACCTACTCCTCTTGTAGGTACCAGTTTTCGAAAGTGTATTAAAGATTCTTTCTCTTGGTTACAATAACAAAGAAAAATCTGAAAAGTAAAGAAAATAACTTTGGAAATAAAATGACTGAAAATAAAAGAAATCAAATTAAAAGAAAGCAAGAAACTACCTTCGACAAGATCGAAGGTCTTTAAAATCGAATACAAAGTATAGAATCTTAAAAGAAAATGAAAAGAACTAACTTGCTGAAAAGATAAATTTGTAGGAAAAGAAAGATTACAAGAAATTTAAAGTAAATTTAAAAGACATGGAAGGAACCTTACAGAAAAGAAAGCTCTTTGCAAACTCAGAAAATTGCTGAAGATATGAGTGTGCAAGAGTATTTTCTGAAATGAGATTCCAACCCTTGTTCCTTCCAATCTTCAACTATTTATTAGGCTTCTCAACCAACCAAATTCTAATGCATTTCCCATGTGCATAAATTCTTGAATAACCATTTCCGCGCTTTAAATTATATTAATAATGGCCATTAATTGTCTCTACTCAACAATTTTCTTCGATAAGTCTTGTTGATCGACCCTATCCTTCTCATTGATAAATCCTTTTCGATCGACCCTATCCTCATTGATAAATTGATTGTGATATTAGAAATTCTAATTTACTTTTTATTCTTTGTTTGAAAGCAGCAAAGGACATGTATTTAGGTTAACATTAAGGAGGATAAATCATCATCCAAGTATATTGGTTTAGGGTATTCTAAAGTTTAGTATCAAATATTAATTCATATTGTTTTATTAAATTACAAAATAGAAATTATAAATTAGTGTTTGTAGGTATTTTAATTTCTGTAAAAACTAGAAACTAAAAAATTTGAAAATTTGCAATACAATGGAACCGATGCTACTGTAGGGCTGCTTGTTCCATCACATGAACCTGCCTTAATGTGTTTCTCATAATGTGTCCATTAATGGAGTTACACGCATACGATCTATAATGACTCAACTTTTAATATATTATGATTAAACTAAAAGTTAAGCATTATTAACTTACTTTTTTATTTATTAACTAATATTTATTATATGAGACTGATTTATTATTAAAATGTTGCCATTTTTACGAGATAAATATTTATTTTTAAAAATATTTATCAATTTATTATCACAAACATACAGGAATAATTAATATCAGGAACATAAAATATTAACAGAGTATTCATAATTCATCATATATTAGTATAGCATTTACAGACCCCGTTAGTATACATCCCAATAGATAATATATACATGTATGAACATATGACATTCTCAAGCCCTGATTCGTATAATAAGTTACTAAACTGGTGTTTGGGCTAGCCTAACACTTCTAGACTCTTCTATTCTCTCTATACACTATAGAAGGTAGAGACTAAAGTGAAAGTCACTAATCCTAGATGTCGCCACTCGCCAAAATTACCAACTGATGTCTTCCTAACCGAACTCAAATATCGCTATTCAGTAGATCCCCATGTGGTCCACCTACAGATGAACTATTCTCAGAAGATGGTAACTCCTCCTCCTCTTCTGGATCTTCTTCTGGATCCTCCTCTTCTGACACCTCTGGTATAGATGCTCCACCAGATGAGTTGCTACTCCCACCTAATACAGGACCATTGGTGTAGACTGGAGCTAACGCTTCGCCCAATGGGCCGAACAGTGCTTGCAACTTCTTGTCTAGTGAAGGAGGCGCATGAGGTACCGAACATATGATGACTTCTAGAGGTAAATCTGGGATATAACGCTCGCCTGCATTAGACACATCAGCCACCTGATGAAGAGGCTGAGCATGGATCGGAGACTAGGAAAGGGATGACTGTGGCCATCGGGGTGTAACCAAGAAAGAGAGAAATCATAAGATATGTCTAGGTCAAAGTCCAGACTATCTAGTGGGTGTTAGAAGGGTCTGTCACGCAACACATACATACATACATGAAGTTCCCTGCCAAAAACATAGTAACTTTCAAATGTTGGGTCCTCGAAGATGAACGGAGATAAAAGAGCACTTCTGTCTCCATCTGAAGGGAAGGATAGGGGGTAAAAACTTGGGGGTTTTTAGTAAAGTTGGAGGTTGTTAATTAAGTTCATTAATTCCTTATTTTTACTAGACAATAGTACTTGAACATAAAATACAAGAAATAACAGAATAACAGAAAATATAAGGAAATAATAAACAATAAAAAAATACAGAAAGTAGAATACAACGAAGAAAGCGCATACACATACAGAATGCACATCAGAAAAATATGCAGCAAACAAGTATGATGCATGTCTCATCCTAGTATAGGTCATGAGCACATGGGTCAGTTTCTACCCACTCCCGACGTAACTCGACAGCCGGTTCGAGTAAGGTTTTTCGGAGCAAAAATCAAATTAAGCACATGGGCAAAACCTCTTAAGCGACCTTGCCTTACAAGAACAACCCTATAGTTGAGTAACGCACGTCATACCTTTGTAAGTGACATGCCTTATAGGAACAGCTCTCTTGCTGAATATGTCTAGGAAGAAACTCAAATTCACGAGCGTCCCTGTCCTTATACTCAATTTGAAGGCCCAAAAAACAATTACTGGTCTTCGTAAGCAACCACCGACTTACAGATTTCGCTTTTCTCATTCCTTTAGGGCTTACTAATTTACTTTATATGTCTCAATTCTCTTCTCTTTCGTATTAATGTTTTCACTAAACACCCTTAATCTTCTTTAATTTATAACGAAACATAATTCTCTTCTCAAGTCTTTCTCTAAGTGTTTTATGAAAAAGTCCACAGAGTTTAAGTTACTAATCTTTCAATGTCTTTTACTATAGTTACTGTTATATTCTTAAACGTTATGTTGCTTACTGATAAATCCCGATTTCGTGATTTATCTTGTACTTATTTTAGGGAATTTTACCACCTTTTCCCACATTTATTCAATGAAATAGCATGGTTTTGTAATTCTCCCTTGAATTGTGCTTAAGTGTAAAAACATGCTTTTTAGGCCCTTAAATTGGTGATTTTGATTCACTTAAATTCCATTCGATGCTTTGATGTATTTGTTGAGTGATTTTAGGTTCATAAGGCAAGTATTGGATGGAAAAAATGAGGAGAAAAGCATACAAAGAGGAAAATGCATGAAGAAACAAGAATTGGGAATGCATAGAAGGGCGCGCACGCGTACAAGGCGCTCACGCGTACAAGGCGCGCACGCGCAGAAGTCGTTTCGCATAGAGACGCGCATGCGTACATGACGCATCCGCACAGATGAAGAATTATCCAATTGACGTGCACGCGCACATGACGCGTACGCGCTGGTACTCTCACGTGGCCCACTTAAAGGCAAAACACTGGGGGTGATTTCTGAGCTGCCCAGGCCCAAATCCAACTTGTTTCTGAGTGTATTTCATGCAGAATTGAAGTCCAAGCAAGGGGGAGCAATTAGTTTAGCCAACATGAGCCTTTAGTTAGTTTTCTAGAGAGAGAAGCTCCCTCTTCTCTCTAGAATTAGGTTAGGATTAAGTTAGATTATCTTGGATCCATGTTTAATTCCTTGATCTCATCTTGGTTCCTTTATAATTTCTCATTTCTACATCTTGATTCTCTTAGTTGTAATATTGATTTCTCATTTTGCTCTCTTTTGTGATGATGAACTCATGTTGGATTTGGTTTACATTTAATTCAATTTGATGTTGATGTTTCTTTTTATTGATAAATTGAGTTGTGATCTTACTTTCCTTACAATTGATAGTTGATAGATTTTATTATTCTTACAATTTATGATGTCTACTTTTATTGCATTCTACATGTTTGATGAAATATTCTCTTTAGTTTTTGAGTAGTTTTGTCAACTCTTGGTCTAAGCTAAGGGAATTTGGGTAAACTTGAGTCATTGGATATAATGGATTTGATGATTTGAGAACCCTTGGTGATCAATTTGATACCCATTGACACTAACCCACTACTAAGTTAATTAGTAGGTAGGTTGGGACTTAAGGGTTAATGTGATCAAGCCTATTTGATGTACTTTAAGCTTAGGAGTAGATATTACGTACTTAAAGCTTTTGGGAAGTAGACTTAATAGGTTGGCCTCTCACAATTATCAATATTTGGTTGTTAACAAGGATGGTGACCTCAGTTACCTAAGTCTTAGCCAAGAGTTCTTTATCTCCCTTTCTCTAATTACTTGTTTAATTTACTTTTCTTGCCCTCCTATAAACCAAAACCCCCATTTACCCCTTCATAGCCAATAATTGACCACTTCATTGTATTCTAGGGAGACGACCCGGAGTCTAAATACTTCGGTTATTTCTTATTTGGGGTTTGTTATTCGTGACAACACCATAATATTTTAATTTGATGCGAGAATTGTTTGTTGGTTTGGAGCCATGCTTACAACGAAGTAATTTCTTTCTTTAAGAAGAAAATCTAGACCGACAATAACTTCTCGCTATCAAATTAATGGCGCCGTTGCCGGGGAAACAATGGTGCTATATTATTGGCTATTGTATATATTGTGAATAGCTTGAATTTTGGTTTGTTTGTTAGTTTTTGCTAGTTTAGGATTTTAATTTCCTTTGTTTCTTATTAGTACTTGTTTTTATTTTCTCTTTTACTATGAATTCTCATCCTTTTGGCTATAAGTGTAGTTCAAACTATGTTGTAGGAAATGGAAGCTCCAATGAGGATATACATCAAGGATTTGGAAATCAAGGATGGGAGGAACCCCAAGCTTATGAACAACCTTCATGGCAACAACCTCCTCCGAACTCTCATGGGTATAATCCTGATCCTAATGCATATCAATCTAATGTTTGTGATGATCCTCATTGTGGTTGTCAACCACAATCATCATATGCATATGATCCCACTCCTCAATATAGCCCTACACCATACTGACATGCCTCACACTATTTACCTCCATATGACCATAACCCATCATACCAACCACCATATGAATCACATCTAGAACCACCACCATCTCAATACCAATACTCCCAAGAACCACAAATTCCACACACACCACCTTAAGAATTCCACCAATCTGAACCACCTTCCAATTACAACAATCTTTCCTCAACCAATGAACCCTCTCTTTCACCACCACCTCCCGATGAAGCCTTCATGTTAGAACTGAGAGACCTTGAATCTTGTATCTTAAGGCGACAAGAGGAGGATGAAACTAAGTTTAAGGAGCTAAGAGCAAAGATGGCTGGCATAGTAGAAGCCGTGAGTCACCTGACATCCCACCTAAGCTCATGCATCATAAGTACTCCAACTGGTGAACATGAAGAAATGATCAAGGAGTCTAGTGAGGGAGTGAACTTGAAGCTCCATGGTGAGGAAGAAGAGTTGAAGCAAGAAGTGCAACAAGAGGAGAAGGTAGAGATTAGCGAACAAAAGGAAGTAGTGGGTGGATGTTTAGGATATGTTGAGCACATAAAGGAATCTCAAGTTGAAGAGCCCTCTTCCAAGAAGTTTGGAGGGGATATTAAAGAAAAGAGTAATATTGCAGAAGTAGACAAAGAGTCGAAGGAAATTGACCAAGAAGTGGATTCCATCACTAGTGATTTTTTGCCCACATTGATCAATCCCCTTGACGATCTTGTTGAACCTTCCCCCAGTGTGATGGAATGCAATGTTGAGGAGGGTGTGCAACCCCCAAGACCTAGCTTGAGTGAAGAACTGGAAGAAGTGTCCCAAGAAACAAGCCCTCCTATCTATGATGATTCCGCATCAATATATGATCCTTTTGAGTTTGAAAAGTCCCTCCCCAAAGTGCTTAAACTTGACGTTGAGGTAGACTTCACTAGACCTCCTATCTATGATGAGAGTGATGGGGAAGAGATAGAAGAAATTGGTGAAGAAGAATGTGAACTTGAGGAAACTTGGCTAGAGGAAGAACTTGAAAAACCTTACCAAGTGGTGGAAGCCTCTAGAAGAGGATGGACGGGAGTGGAGCGTGCTTTATCAAGATCTTTGGGAACTCCTCCACCTAGGTTGCCATCCAATCCTCCGCTTGAGTGGGTAAAACTTCTAACTCTTAGCTTTATTATCCCACTTGAGTATGGTTTGCTTGAGACGGATGGCCAACTTAGGGCGCTTTGTGGAATTAAGCGAAAGAGGAGGATGTTTAGTGGTTGGCGCTGTATGTCTAGACTCATTATGGTTGGAAGCTCAAAATTGAAGAGCATGGATTGGTGTAATGCTCAATTAAATGGGTCTAGGAGGATAGTTTGGTGCTTTCATGAGAATTCTGCTTTTTTGTCACCTGGACGGAATCAAGACGATCAACTAGAAGACGGGTGCGAAGATAAGATATGGGATCCTGGATTACACTACGGAAGTCAATTTTGGGAGCTCATATTTTGGAGAGAACCTCACCAAAGCTTGGTGAAAATGATTGGAACTTCTGACAACCGATTGAAGGACAAGCACTCTTGGAGGTTCAAGGATGGATACAAGCATAAGCCACTTTGACAAGGAGCCTCCCAAATGTCCAACTTAAGGACTTAAACCAAAAGTGCTTGGTGGGAGACACCTCACCATGGTAAACTCTTTCCATTCTCTTGTAGATATAATGAATGAATGAATTGAGTTCCATTGTGTATAGTTTCTTTACTTCATAATATATTTTGCTTTGCTTGCTAAGGTGTCTATACATTCTATGCTTTAATTAGGGATAATTCTTTGAAATTGAGTTTTTGCTTGGACTGCAAGTTTTCTCAATTTGTTTGAAGAATCCCCTATATTTCAAAATGTGCCTAATTTTGTATCTTAGCTAGTTCTAGAGTCTTAGAGAAGGATGGAAAGTTATGAGCTCTTTTTGATGCACATAAAGAAAAAAAAAGAGAGAATGAAAAATGAAAATTGAGTAGCCACACGCAAGCGCACAGCGCGCACGCGCGTCGGCTGCGCATTTAAGTTTCCTGGGCCAAGGACCAGAGAGTTGTGCCACTTTTGGGCCAACTCTGCGCCTCAACCCACGCGAACGCACGATGCACGCGTCCGAGCGCCTTCGTGTTTCCTTACCCACGCGTTGGCGCACTTGGCGCCTCTGCACCCCCTTCATAAGCTCAACCCATCCACGCATAAGCGCACAGTGCGCGTACGCGTCGATGCATTTTTGCATCATCCAGGCCAAAAGACCTGAGAGTTGTGCCAACTCTGGGCCCCTTTTGTGCCTCTGGCCTAGCTCACCCGTGCCGATGCGCACCATACGCGTCTGCGCCCATTCCCAATTTTCCTATCTACGCGCAGGCGCATATGGCGCTTCCGCGCCACTTTCTTATTCCCTCACCCACGCGGACGCGCATGGTGCATGCTCGCGTGGATTCAAATTTCCACTTACCCCAGGGACGCGAAGCCCTAGCGCATTCGCGCAGTCCCCATCTCCCCTTCACTAACGTCTCTCGCTCTTCTTCCCCCTCCATTTTCAACCTACAAGCTTCTCACCACCGACCACCCAGTCACCTCCGGCACACCACCGCCGTTGCCACAACCCTCTCTTCCTTACTCTCTCTCTCTCTCTCTCTTTCACTCAATCCTCTCTTCCCATTGTCGCCGGTACGCCCTCGCCGTGATCGCCGACCCTCATCTGGTCACATTTTGTCTTTATCTCCCTTCCCTTCATTTGCTTCATTCAGTTTCTGTGTCCCAGGTTCCATACCTTCCCCTGTTTTGCTTCCTTTACTGCTTTATATTAATTTTGTTAATTAGCTTAGTTAGTTAGTTTAGTTTAATTAGGTGGTTAGAGAACCTGGGTTGAGTAGTGGATTTAGGTTGCTTTGAATAATGATGATGATGTGAAGTGTTGCCATCTATTGATTTTCTTGCTTTGCTCGTGCTGTATGTTTGGCTTGCCTAATGCTGCTGCATATTGTTTTAATGCTGCTTTGTGTTTGAAATGTTGGAATTCAGATTGCTTGCTTATTGAATGGTTCTTTGTTGATGGAGTGATTCTGTTTTTCTCGAATTCAAATTGAATTGTTAATTGCTCCACTTCAATTTTCCATTTTATTCTTGTTTCAAGACCCTGTTGTTGCTGAATTCCTATTTTTCTTTGTTCTTGATGCTGTTCTGGTGCTGTGCTAAAAGCTAGTATTTTGTGCATTGTTTAAAGAAAAGAATGCTGTTTGTAGCTGGCTGGTTTGTTTGAATTGCTTTTTGATGGTTGCTGGTAAAGATTGGCTATCTGTTCAAGTCATATGAACTCATACATGGTTTTTGTGCTTTTGATCTTTAATGAATTCATATGGAAATTGATTTGACTGTTTGAATTTGGGAAATAGCCAATTTGCTGCTAAAATGCTGCCGGATTTTTCCTAACCATATTTCATGAATTGACACTATTTTGACTGGTGTAACAAACTTCTATTTGATGATTTTTGTGTCAGTAGAATTTTGTTGCCTAAATAGTTTTGGAAACTCCTCAAGGACAAGTTTTGGTCATGCTTATAACACTCTTTACTTGTTTGCAATACTAATTTGCTTATATGCATTGAACAGCTAAGTAAGTTTTCAAATTGACCATAACTTGAACCCTCTTGAAATTTTGTGCCTCTTTTGCATAAACACACAAGTTTGAAAGTTTTTTATCTATGTGACTAATGGATTCATTTCATTCATACTTAATTTCATTAAGTCACATGGATCATGAGGTTTTCCATTCTTATTTGAACTTGTGACTTGTATACATTGTTTGAATTGGTGTTAAATGTTGTTTGATTTATTTGTTTCTCAAGGTTTTAATTTCACCAACACCACTAGTGATCTTTACATTGATTGATGATTTGTTTCATATTAGTTGCTTTTTGGCAAAATTATATTTCATCATCAATGACTTTATGCATTTCATGACTGTGAGTGTGTTTACATTCTTACTTTGTACACTCCTCTTGAATTGAGCCAGTAACCACCATATCACTGATTTTCAAACTAATTTCTAACTCTAATTTGTTTAACCAACTAACTTCCTTTTGGTTTTCAACTTAACTATTTTGATCATTCCTTTGGATATGGTGTTTCTTAGGCTTAACGAACAAGTAATGTGCAATTGTGGTTTAAATTCTTGGTTTGTAACTTGGCTTGAATTCTGAATCTTGTTGCTTGCATTCCAAGATTTCTCTTTTCTTTACTCACTTCATGAATATGCTCTATTTTGAGTGATTTATATCTGTTTGGCTAGCTGCTTATATTGTATCATCTCTGTTTTTCAGGATGTCAGACAAAGGGAAAGCCATAGCTACTACTTCAAAGAAGAGAAAGCGCTCTAAAACCTCTACCCCTTCACCTTATGCAAATTATGCTAAGAACCCCCTGAATGAAGAGGACAAGGAGAATCAGCTACTCCCACCCACTGACCCAATCAAATTCCCCAACCTCTACTGTGAGCTTCGCTTTTCCATTTTTCGGAAGAAGAACCTAAACATTGAGAAAAAACTGCTCCTTCCCAATGATGTGAGACGTGCCATAAACACCCGCATTATGGAGTTTGGATTGGACTTTGTTGACAGAGATTTGGGGAGGATCAACACTTCTTGGGTGAGAGAATTTTATTGCAACTTCTTTCGGGCCACTCTTGACTCAGTTCAGCTGTGGGGTAGAGAGATTATGATCACTGAGGTCGCCATTGGGGAGGCATTGCTTTGCCGATCCCATACTGATGACACATGCGCCTATGAGCAGGCAGAGGTAGCCATCCACTGCATGACTTTTGACTCTGAGGCGCTTAAGCGCGTGATTTCCACACCTGACGCCCCTTGGGTGATAAATTCTAGGAACAAGAAGCCCAAGGGGATGCGCTTCACTTATCTGTCGAGGGAGGCCAAGACTGGCAGCATATCTTCGCCCACTATGTCCTGCCCACCACTCACTTCTCAGTAATTTCGATGGATATGCTAGTTCTGATTAGGTGTGTGATGAAGGGGAATGAGGTAAACTTCCCCCGATTGATCAGGCAGAACACCACCACCCCCAGATGACGATGACAAGGAGGTTACCATTCCATGGGGTGGGTGGGTGCACGAGAAGCCCCCACCCAAACGCTGCTCCCGAGCCAGAGCAGTGGAGGAGGCAGCTCAGCCCTCGTCATCAGCAGCAGCAGCAGGAGCTCCCTCTACTTCAGCAGCCGCAGCACCTGTGCCACCACCGCTAGCACCTGAGCCCACCTATCTATTTGTACAATGCATGTTCAGCTTTATGGAGCGCAGCGTGCATCATCTCATGCAACGTCTCGACCGTATAGACCAGGTGTTTGCCTCACAGGGCATTGAGCTACCTCTGCTCTCAGACTCCCTCGCGATGCACCTCCAGAGACACAAGTCACCACAGAGGTTCAGCACCCTCATGAGGTTCAACAGGACACTCCACAGCCACAGCCTGAGCCAGTACCACAGCCTGAGCCACAGCCCAGCGCAATTGTTGACCCCCATCCCGAGCTTCAGCAGTAGCATCGAGGACGATGCTTAATTCTAAAGTGTGGGGAGGTCACCGTTTGTGACCGATGTATTACATTTATGTGGTGAACTTTCAGACATCTATCTTTAGTTTCTGCTACTTTATTTTATTTTGCACTTTATCTTTTAGATTATTTTGGGATTACTGTACATATTTGCTATTGTGGATACCCTTATTTTGGTAGTTGCACACTTTTAGTATATATATATATGTGTTGCATTTTAGCTTTGATTGTGATTGAAAAAAATATTTTGGATTGTTAAAACCCAGTTGACCCTTCTTTATATATGAATTGTGTTTTGATCAAAAAAGGGGGTAAAACTAGGAAAAATTTTTAAAATTTTCTAAATCACAACATTGCATTAGAATAAGCTTAGTCAATATGATGAAAATTTCCAAGACATTCATTTTTAGGGCACCACCCCAATTTGTTGAAATTTTTTTTTTAGAACTTGCTTGAATTATACACTTTATGGATCATGTTTTGAGCTAAGAACACAAGCATGTGAGATTTGAGCCTAATTGTGTGGTTACATCATATATAACCACTTATTTTCATTCTTGTGTGCATTATTCTCTTCCTATGTTTGTAATCTTCGATTTGTTTGATTCTTTATGTCCATTATTTTGTGTATACATGCATTTATATGATTGAGGCCATTGTTCAAATAGCTCACTTACCCAAATAGCCTACCTTTTATCTTCCATTGTTAACCAATCTTGAGCCTATGCTTAACCCATTTGTTCATAATTGTAGCATATTACAAGCTTAAGTAAAAAATAATAAATGTCCCTTGTTTGGATCTTTGATTAACTTAGGCTAGTGAGAGTGTTCATTAATTGATTTTGGGAGAGTTGGGAACATTGGGTAGAGATAAAAGTGTGTTTATGTTTTTGTTGAAAAATTTTGGAAATCGGGAACATACTCATGTATTAATCATATGTAAACCATATGCATTGATGTTCTTATATATATTTTAGTAAAAAAAAAAACTAGAAAAAGAATTACAATAAAAAGGGGACAAAAATTCCCCAAAGTTCCAAGTTTAATAATGATTAATGCATATGTATGGTGATAAAAAGGGAATACATGAGTGTGTAAAAGAGTGAAGAATGGATAGCTAGGTTTGTTTAGAATTGTATAGGTTGTCATAGGTTAGGTGGGAAGTTTAAGTTAATCAAAGATTCAAATTTCAAGCTCACTTGACCATATGTATCCTACCTTAACCCTAGCCCTATTACAACCTATGGGAAAGCCCTCATAATATTTGTATGCATGCATAAGGTAATTGTTGATTGTTAGATGAAAAACAAATATTGGAAAGTATGATTAGGAGAGAATTGAGTGAATCAACCCCATACACTTGAATGCCTAGAGCGGATACACATTCGGCGAGGGTTCGATCGCTCAATTACATGTTTCCATTCGATGCCTTGATGTGTTTGTTGAGTGATTTTAGGTTCATAAGGCAAGTATTGGATGGAAGAAATGAGGAGAAAGGCATACAAAGAGGAGAATGCATGAAGAAACAAGAATTGGGAATGCATAGAAGGGCGCACACGCGTACAAGGCGCGCACGCGCAGAAGTGATTTCGCATAGAGATGCGCACGCGTACATGACGCGTCCGCATGGATGAAGAATTAGCCAATCAACGCGCACGCGCACATGGCGCGTACGCGCCGGTACTCGCACGTGGCCCACTTTAAGGCAAAATGCTGGGGGCAATTTCTGAGCTGTCCAGGCCCAAATCCAACTTGTTTCTGAGTGTATTTCATGCAGAATTGAAGTCCAAGCAAGGGGGAGCAATTAGTTTAGCCAACATGAACCTTTAGTTAGTTTTCTAGAGAGAGAAGCTCCATCTTCTCTCTAGAATTAGATTAGGATTAGGTTAGATTATCTTGGATCCATGTTTAATTCCTTGATCTCATCTTATTTCCTTTATAATTTCTCATTTCTACATCTTGATTCTCTTAGTTGTAATATTGATTTCTAATTTTGCTCTCTTTTGTGATGATGAACTCATGTTGGATTTGGTTTACATTTAATACAATTTGATGTTGATGTTTCTTTTTATTGATGAATTGAGTTGTGATCTTACTTTTCTTGCAATTGATAGTTGATAGATTTTATTATTCTTGCAATTTATGATGTCTACTTTTATTGCATTCTACATGTTTGATGAAATGTTCTCTTTAGTTTTTGAGTAGTTTTGTCAACTCTTGGTCTAAGCTAAGGGAATTTGGGTAAACTTGAGTCATTGGATATAATGGATTTGGTGATTTGAGAACCCTTGGTGATCAATTTGATACCCAATGATACTAACCCACTACTAAGTTAATTAGTAGGTAGGTTGGGACTTAAGGGTTGATGTGATCAAGCCTATTTGATGTACTTCAAGCTTAGGAGTAGATATTACGTACTTAAAGCTTTTGGGAAGTAGACTTAATAGGTTGGCCTCTCACAATTATCAATATTTGGTTGTTGATAAGGATGGTGACCTCAGTTACCTAAGTTTTAGCCAAGCGTTCTTTATTTCGCTTTCTCTAATTACTTGTTTAATTTACTTTTCTTGCCCTCCTATAAACCAAAACCCCCCTTTACCCCTTCATAGCCAATAATTGACCACTTTATTGTATCCTAGGGAGACGACCCGGAGTCTAAATACTTCGGTTATTTCTTATTTGGGGTTTGTTATTCGTGACAACACCATAATATTTTAATTTGATGCGAGAATTGTTTGTTGGTTTGGAGCTATGCTTACAATGAAGTAATTCCTTTCTTTAAGAAGAAAACCTAGACCGACAATAACTTCTCGCTATCACTTACCTCAACCTTTACTTGAATTCTTTTTTTATATATATCTTTTAACTTCAAAATATTACACTTACATATTACATTTAATCTCATAATTTAGTTAATCATAAGTTAATCTATAACATTTAATTAATTATACTTTAACTATCCAGTTTTACTAATTTCATTAATTCCTCAGCATTTAAATTAGTTACATTTTACCTCTGTAACTTTAATAAATTATAGTTTTCCTCTTAATTATTTCAAAACCCCGTTTTTAATTTTATTATACACAAGGCGTAGCACTTAGCACCCACATATGATGCCCAACGAACCTTATTTCTCAGTTTTAACTCTCAAAAAACGATTCCATCCAAGTAATCTTTAACTCATGTCCTTCCTTTCTCACAATGAAATTAATGGGTTCTCACTCCTTGAAATTCTACGCAAGCTCATTAGCAAACCTGATATGGTTACATAGAGGAAAAAGAGGTGAACATTTTAATCGGTTTGTAATCTTCGTTGTAGTTTTAGAACTAAAGGATCGAGCCTCAGAAACTCACCGACTATGGAGCTTCGACTTTTCTCTCTTGTTCTCCCTCTCAATGATACGTGCGTAAAAGGAAAGAAAGTAAAAAGTAACTTTGAAAGTCAAACACGAAGAAAGTAGGAAACCAAGAGGTGACTTGAATCAGCATGGCCCGAATCCTGAGGATGGTTAATCACTGTAAAATATATTGAGGAGATAATTACTAAAACTAGATATATTAAATCACAGTAATTACACTCATAGAGAAAATATATGAGCTAATAGTATAAATGATACTAGTAATGTGATTATCTTTAAAAAAAATAAAAGATATGATGACATATTAGCATAGCTAAGTTCATCGGAGAGTGTCGGCATTAATCTGTGTTGGTAGATTTTTATGCTCGATTATTATATTATTAAACTTATCACCATTTTAACTAAAGCGGGTAAAATAATAACATAGTAATAATAGCATTATATTATTTTGCTCTCTCAAGTTGATTTTGGCTCATCGAAACAACTCTAACGGTGAAAATCAGAATTTCAAAATTTTTAGCCAAAGCGGCTCAAAAACGAAATCTCCACTAGTTCGTAACTGATGACGTGGTGAGGTGCTTGCTGTTACATTCTACCCTCCTTAAAGAAAATTTTGTCCTCAAAATTTCAGGCACCTATAAACAGATGTGGATAGTCTGCTCTCATCTTGTCCTCCAGCTCCCACGTATATTCTTAATCTACCTCTCGACCCCATGTCACCTTGACTAAAGGAACCATTTTCCCCTCAGTTTCTTGTCGCTCCTCTTTACAATTCTGAATGGTGACGCTTGATATGCCAAGTAGTCTCGCAACTGCACTGCTTCTGGTTATAAAATGTGGCCTTCATCGGGATTATATTTCTTGAGTTGTAAAATGTGAAAAATATCATGGAGATTCGACAAGTACGGGAGAAAAGCTATTTAATACGTTACTGGACTGACTTTTTTAAGGATTTGAAAAGGACCTAAATATCGAGGATTAAGTTTTTTAGTCCTAAGGGCTCTCCCTACTCTAGTAGTAGGGGTTACTCTTAGAAAAACGTGGTCACCCTCATTGAATTCTAAGAGCCTATGTCTATTGTCGGCATAGGTTTTTTGTCGGCTCTGAGCAATTTGAATCTTTTCTTGAATCCTTTTGATGTGTTAGGTGGTCTCTTGTGCCAATTATAGACCCAAAACACTCACCTCTCCTCCTTCATGCCAACACAATGGTGATTGACATTTTCTTCCGTAGAGAGCTTTATTTGGCACCATTCCGATACTTTGCTAGTAGCTATTGTTGTAGGCAAATTCCACTGATGGCAGATATTGATCCCAACTTTCTTGTTAATCTAGCACACAAGAACTCAGCATATCCTCCAATGTACAAATTGTCCGTTCTAATTTCCCGTCTGTTTGGGGATGGTACGTTATGCTCATATGTAGTTTTGTCCCAAATTCCTTATGAAAGGCTCTCCAAAATCTAAAAGTAAATAATGGATCTCGATCTGACACAATAGATGAAGGTACTTCGTGTAATTATACTATCTCTTGAATGTATATCCGAGTGAGTCTTTCCAAGGTATAGTCAACTCAAATCAAGAGAAAATGTGCTGATTTTGTCAATCTATCTACTATTACCTATATAGCATCATGACCAGTGGACGTTCTCGGCAATCCCATAACAAAGTCCATCGTGATTTTCTCCCATTTTCATTGTGGTATCTCTAGGGATTGTAAGGTTCCTAGTGGTATCTGATGTTCCACTTTAATCTTCTGACAAGTGTGGCATTTCGAAATGAAGGCAGTCATATCTTTCTTTAGTCCCGAACACCAAAACATTTGCTTCAGGCCTTGATACATCTTAGTCACTTTAGGATGCATGGGAAATCTGCTCTGATGGGCTTCTTTCAAGATTTTCTGTCACAAATTTCCTTGGTTGGACACATAAATTCTGTTCTTGTATCTCCACAATTTGTCTTTATCCTGGCTTAAGTCTTCTAGTCTGTCTATTCTCTTTCTTGCCAAAAGAATTGACATCTCTGAATCTTGGGTCTGTTCTTGCTAAATAGCGGTCTTGAAATCAAACGACAATTGTAACTGCACTATAAAATCTCCATGTGGTGTCTCCTTCATTCCCAATTTTAGTCCTTCAAATATCGTGGTCAGCTCCTCTTCCTTTATCATCATCCAGGAAATGCTTAAACTCTTTCGACTTAAGGCATCTGCAACTACGTTGGCCTTCCCTGGATGATAACTCAGTTTGAAATCATAGTCTTTTAGAAACTCCATCTAATGTCGTTATCTCATATTGAGATCCTTATGATCAAAGATGCATTTCAAACTCTTGTGATTAGAAAAGACTTCCAACTAAGCACCGTACAAGTAATACCTCCATATCTTAAGAGTGAAAACCACCGCAGCTAATTCCAAATCATGTGTTGGATAGTTCTTCTCGTAAGGTCTTAGCTGTCGTGAGGCATAAGCCACTACATTCCTATTTTGTATTAGCACACATCCCAACCCCTTGTAGGAAGCATCACAATATACCTCAAAAAGTTCATGTGGATCCGGTAATGTTAACAACGGTGTCGTTGTTAACTTCTCCTTTAGGGTTTCAAAACTCCTCTCGCACTCGGCTGTCCACACAAACGAAATTTCTTTTCATGTGAGGTGTGTTAAAGGAAACGCTAATTGCGAAAATCCTTTGATGAATCATCGATAGTACCCTGCCAATCCCAGAAAACTCCAAACTTCAATGGTCGTTGTAGGTTGTTCCCATTGCACTACAACTTCGATCTTCGAAGGGTCCATCGATATTCCTCCTTGCATTATCACATCCCATGAATGCCACTTTAGTTGCCCAAAACTCACACTTCGACAACTTTGCATACAGATTCTGCGCCCTAAATATTTGCAGAACAATTCTCAGATGTTCTTCATGTTTTGCTTCTGTCTTGGAATAGATAAGGATGTCATCTATAAAAACTACCATGAGTCGGTTTAGATACAGACGAAATATGCAATTAATATAGCCAATGAATACCGTAGGAGCATTAGTTAGTCTAAAGGACATAACTGTCTACTCATAATGACTGTACCTAGTTCTAAAAGCAGTCTTAGATAAGTTCGACTCCTTTACCCAAATCTAATAATAACCCGATTGCAAGTCAATCTTTGAAAATACTATTGCACCTCTTAACTGGTCCATCAAATAATCTATTCTCGAAAGTGGATACTTGTTCTTTTTAGTTTTTTTATTTGGTAATATGCGCACAATCTCATCCCACTATCCTTCTTCTTTATAAGGAATACCAGTACTCCTTGTAAGACCCATAATTTTAAATTTCATTAATAAAGAAAATTAATTATATTATTGTGTATTTTAAATTAGAGTACTTGATTGAAAGCCAATTAGTAATTTGATATAGTAAATAATATTTTCAAAGTAATTTTAAAGGATTAAATTAGATTTTAAATTAATACAACATACCCTAATTTTATTAAAATTACCAAACTCTAGTTTTAACCGAAATCCCCAAATCCAACCCTAACTTTAACCAAATAAAACCCTAATTTTACCCTAACCCTCACCGCTACTCATCCCAGCCCTAAACCCTCACATTTTCCCTCCTTATCACCGCCAATCACAAACCTACACCCACAGCCAGATTTAGTGGAACAGAAAGAAAGAAAGGGAAAGGGAGAAAGAGAGAGAACCAGCGGAGGAAAAGAGAGGGGAGAAAGTCGCCGGCTGAGCTTGCTGCCTTGCCGCCACCACTGCAAGCCGCCAACGCTAACGAAGAGGAGAGAAGGGGATGCCGTTGAGAAAACTGTGCGAGAGAGGGAGCTGCCTCCGCATGTCACCATCATCATGTCCGAGGCAGAGAGGAGGAGCGCGAGCGGTAGGAAGAAGCTGTCGCCGTTCATGCTCCGTCATCGCTGCCGTTCGTGAACTAGACGCCTTCGCCATTAGAAGCTCCTACCGCCACCGAGGATTCCATCACTATCAGATCCATCGCGTTGTCGTTGAGGGGCTTCAAAGGGGGAGAAGAAGCTGTCAGTCGCCGTCGTCATTGGGTCCTTATTCCTTGCCGCCGAAGGAGCTGCTCCCAGCCACTGTCGTCGCTGTCGTTGGAGCCGTTGTTGCTGGAGAAGCCCAAGGAGGGAGAGAGACGACACAACGGGAGAGAGGGGAAAAGCCACCCGCAATGCCGCCGGAGCTCCTATCACTGTCAGAAGCTACCGCCGCCTTCCCAGCTACTGCAGTGGTTGTTGCCCGTCGTGTATGGTCGTCGGAGAAGTTGTTGTGGCCGCTGGAACCACTGCCGGAGGTTCTGCAGTTTGGTTCATTCTTTAATCCTTTGTTACAGGTCGAGTTCTGGTTATTGCGGGTCGCGATTGAAGTTGCCGCTACTTGGTTTGGTTCCTTCTTAGTTACGGTAAGCCTTTTCGTTCCGAAAAGTCCTTTTGTCACTGTTTTATTATCTTAGCTGAGGTTTTGTAGCGTTATTTATTATATGATTAAATTTTGGTTATTGTATGTTGCGATTAGAGTTGTTGTGGTTGATGCGAAAGTGGTTTGGAGTAGAGATTACAGCTGCTGCGTTACAGGCCGAGAGGAAAACAGAGTCTTATAACGTAATTGAGTCACAATTGAGGTAGGGGTTTTTCTAAAAATTTATTTTATATTACAGAGTTGTTATAAATAGATATTGATATGAAAAATATATTTTTGTAATTCTGTTTTCCTTGTGGATGTGGTTATTTACTGGAAAACTCTAATTTAATTTAATGATGATCAAACATTATTAATATGATTAATTGCAAAATTATTAACTTGATTTCAATTCATATATGCTAATTTAAATAATTTTGTGATGCAGATTTTACATTGGGCCAAAAATAAAAGAAAAATGTTGCAAGCCCAAGTGTGAATTTTTATCTAGCATTGGTTCAAAAATAGTCAATGAAGTGTGGCTGAATTATTATTCTTGTTATTGGGCCAGAATTGACCTTAATTAGCCCAAATCAACTTTGATGAAAAGATCCATTAACTTAGTCCAAAATTGATAAAAAGAGAGAAGGAGATCCTTGCATGATTCCACGGAAATCAAACTTATCTTTGGATGGATTTCAAATTTTGTTCTATTTCACTTAATGCAGACATTGGAAAATGGAAAGAGAAAGTGAAGAAATGATGTGATAGCCTTAAGTGCACTACACGCTTCTAGGCTTGGGTTTCGAAACAAATTAATTCATTTCACTCTCTTTCCTAGCTTTACTAAAAGCAAATCATTTTTTAATTAATTTGTCAAGATCACTTAAGTGCTTTTCTTTTCTTCTCTCTCATTTTTTCTTTCTTCTCTTTCGGTCATTACACAGCAAACCATGGAAGCTAAAGCTAGCCACCAAAGAGAAGGAGATGCACGCTATAAGACCATCACAATGATGGCAAGAAAAAAAAATTAAAAGTATGTTGTGGCTAAGATTCTCATCACTTGTGGTAAGATTTGGTGAAGAGATCTTGGCTTCTCCATACCAAAAATAGAAGAGAAGATTTCGGTCAGAGAAGAAGATCCTTAGAGGGATGGCTTGTCTCTGATTCTGTTCAACCATCACAGGAGGTAGCTACAGTGGCTATGTGATGGAGGAGGCAGAGATTGGAGCAGATAAAGCTATCATCATCATGAAGCATCAAGGGCCAGGAGTTCATCTTGGAGAGCAAGGCAAGGATGGAAGGCTCGGATTGATGAAGAATGGTGACCAAGGAAGGATTAGAGGTAATTGCATGTTGGGTTTTGCATGGGTTATCTCTTCTCTCTCTCTTTGGCCGAACAGTTCTGTTTTGAAGAAGAAGAAGATTAGCTTGGTTTTGTTTGGTTTCAACCTTGGAGGCTCCTCCCTATAAGTAAGAGTGAACAGTCAGGGTGTGATTCAAGGAGAAAGAGTGAGAGTGCAAAGCACAGGATTCTCATAACTACCTAAGCTAATAGAAGTTCTTCTCCTTCAATATTTTCATTTTGTAATTTTTTTTGTTTAATTTTGTCTGTCTTGAGTCTCACGGAAAAAGGGCAAACAGTGAGGTTTGTAAAGAAAAAGCCATAGAGCAGAAAAAGGCAGAGAGTGCAAAATTAAAAGAAAAAGCCATAGATGTCCTTAGAGGTCCTTTGTACATCTGTGTTGTGTTTCATGATTCTGTGGAAATCCCCTTGCAAGTTGGGTTAGCACTTTGCAGTGAAAGCTTGGCAGTAACCAAGTCAAGTTCAGGATTGGGTTTAGATTCTGGACTTGTCCCGGATAGGAAGGGTAGTTCCTAGGGAGAATTGGTGTTTGTAATCAAGAATAATTATAGTGAAATTCCATCATCATTGTGATGGAGACTGGATGTAGGCTGCACTGCACTTAGCAGCTGAACAAGGATATATCTGGGTGTAATTTTCTCTCTCTTCTACTCCATTTCTGCTTCTGTTGCACAGGAGATAAAACTGAAAATTATCTCGTGCTGATCGACGAGACAAAAAGAAAAGTCTCGTGGCTGGGTACGAGACAAAAGAAAAAAGTCTCGTGGCTAGTTACGAGACAAAAAGACAAAAAGTCTCCAGAAGTTGTTTCAAAGACCAGCAAGTGTTATCAAGTAAAAAAAGGGGCTAAGATTCAACCCCCCTTCTCTTAGCCACTAAAAACCATCAATTGGTATCAGAGCTTTGTCTCAAATAGATCAAGCTTTACAGCTTAGAGAAAAGATCCAGATAGCAGAAAACAGTGGCTCAAATCTGGTGTCCTACAACCTGACTGAAGGACAATCAAGCAACAGACCTCCTCTTTTCGATGGGAAAAACTACACCTATTGGAAGGAGAGAATGAAGATCTTTGTGCAAGCAGTGGATTACAGACTTTAGAAGATTATCCTGGAGGGTCCTCAATATCCAACCATCACAAGTGCTGAAGGAGTTGTCTCTCTTAAACCAGAAGCAAGCTGGACTGACGAAGACAGAAAGAAGGTTGAACTCAATGCCAAGGCCATCAACTTACTCAACTGTGCTATCAGCTTCGAGGAGTACCGACGTGTATCACGATGCACAACAGCAAAGGAAATCTGGGACAAACTTCTAGTTACTCATGAAGGAACCACCATTATAAAAAAGACCAGGATAGATATGTTAAATAGAGAGTATGAAATGTTTGCAATGAAGGAAGGAGAATCCATTGATGAACTGTTTGAGCACTTCAACATCATCATTGTCGGCTTGGATGCTATGGGAATCAAGTATCCTGAATCTGTGCTAGTGAGAAGAGTGTTGAGATGTCTCACAAAAGAGTGGGAAACAAAAGCATTAATAATTTCTGAGAGTAGTGGTCTTGATTCCATGACATATGATGACTTGAGAGGAAATCTTCTTGCTTTTGAAAACACATATTTGAAAAAGGATTCAAAAAAGAAAGGAATTGCTTTTACATCTGTGACTAACCCCCTGGATGATGAATCCAGTGATTCTGAAAATGAATTTGTGTTGTTTGCCAAAAAATTCAGGAAAATGATGAAGTTCAAGGAGAGAGGCAAAGGAGGCAGTTCAAGAAAACAGAGGAAAGATCTCAGCAAGGTGACATGTTATAACTGTAAGGAAACGGGCCACTTCAAGTCCGACTGCCCTAAGTTGAAGAAGGAAGAAAAGCCGAAGAAAGGAAAGAAAAAGGGACTGATGGCATCATGGGAAGATCTGGAAAATGATTCAGAAGACGATGAAGAATCCGAAACCATGTCTCAACCATGTCTTATGGCTGACCATGTTGAACAGGTAATCATTCCTAACCCTAACACTGAATCTCTTCATCTTATGATAGATCATCTTTCTGAAAAAATAAGATGCTTTTTGCTGGATAATCAAGAACTTGAACAACAAATCATCATTCTTAAAGCAGAAAATGGATTTCTCAAAGAAAAGCTAAGGGAGGCCGAAACTGCTTGTGATCTTGTTGAAGAAAATAAGCAGTTAAAAGTCCAACTTAAGAGCTGTGAAAGTGACCATTCAGTGGTTGCATATGTAAACTGTTTTAAAGAAAATGAAGAGTTGCTTAAAGAGGTCAAAAGGCTTAAAGAAGACTTAGCCAAGTTCACTCAAAGTTCTGAAAATCTGAATCAAATATTGGCTAGTCAAAAACCTCTTTATGATAAAGCTGGCTTGGGGTTCTATAAATCTGTTGAGAAACCTCATTTTGAAAACATTGCTTCATCTTCAAATGATACAAGATTTCAAAACCCAACAAGCTTTAACAAAACGGCAACTCCAAGGTTTTGTAATGTAACCGAAATGGACACTTTTCCATTCAATGCTTTTTTGGTGAGAGGATGATTGGTGATAAAGTTTACAAAGTTGTTTTTTATTATAATGGCTTAGGACATAAGAGATGGTTTAACGTGAAAGGATCCAAGAAAATTTGGATACCTAAGGTCACTTGAGCTTGTTTTGTAGGGATGCCTAGCATCCAAACAGAAGGAGAATATGTGGTATATGGACAACGGATGTTCTAGGCATATGACCGGAAAGACAACCTTCTTCATAAAGCTTGATGAGTATGATGGAGGATTTGTCACTTTTGGTGATGATACTAAAGGAAAGATAGTGGCTGTTGGGAAAGTTGGTAAAAGCTTTTCATCTTGTATAAATGATGTTCTTCTTGTAAATGGTTTGAAACATAATGTACTTAGTGTAAGCCAATTGTGTGATCTAGGTTTTGAAGTTATCTTTAGAAAATTTGTGTGTTTGGTTGTGTGTGAAAAATCTGGGGATATTTTATTTGAAGCTAAAAGGTGCAATAATGTGTATGGATTGACTCTTGAAGACTTGAAAGAACAAAATGTAACATGTTTTACTTCTCTTGAATCTGAAAAATGGCTATGGCATAGAAAGTTGGGTCATGCTAGCATGTACCAAATTTCTAAGCTAGTTAAGAAAAATCTGGTTAAAGGAATTCCAAATATCAAATTTGATAAGGATCTTACTTGTGATGCTTGCCAATTGGGCAAACAAGTAAAATCCTCTTTTAAACCAAAAAATGGAATCTCAACCAAAAGGCCATTAGAGATGTTACACATTGATCTTTTTGGTCCAACAAGAACTCAAAGTTTAGGAGGTAAACACTATGGTCTTGTGGTGGTATATGATTACTCTAGATTTTGTTAGGTACTTTTTCTTGCTCATAAAAATGATGCTTTTCATTTTTTTTAACCCTTTGCAAGAAAATTCAGAATGAAAAAGATTTAAAAATTGCCCATTTGAGAAGTGATCACGGAAGAGAATTTGAAAACCAAGACTTTGAAAAATTCTATGATGACTTTGGAATTGCTCATAACTTTTCATGCCCTAGAACCCCTCAACAAAATGGGGTGGTTGAGAGAAGGAATAGAAGCCTTCAAGAGATGACTAGGGCCATGCTTTGTGAGAATGAGGTTCCTAAATTTCTATGGGCTGAAGCTGTAAATACAGCTTGTTACATTTTGAATAGGACAATTATTAGAAAAGGGTTGAAGAAAACCCCCTATGAGCTATAAAAAGGAACCCCTCCAAATCTTAAGTATTTCCATGTTTTTGGATGCAAATGCTTTGTACTTAACAATAAAGAAAACCTTGGCAAATTTGATCCAAAATCCTATGAAGGGATGTTTGTTGGATATTCCACCACTAGCAAGGCCTATAGGATTTATCTCAAAGAACATAGGACCATAGAGGAATCCATACATGTTACTTTTTGCGATTCTAATTTAATTTCCAGTGCTGTGATAGATAATGATTCAGATTGTGAGGAAGCTGGAACAAGTAAAGAAAATTCCAAGTCTGCTCAAAATGAAGAATCTGCCAGTCCAGTTTTGTCTCGTCAGATTGGAGGAGACATTTCCATTTTGTCTCCTGAGCCAGCACGAGAAACTGAAACAGTGAGACCCCCAGAAGCTCATCAAAGCTCAATACCACTCCGGAAGCCCAGAGAATGGAAGTCCATGAGGGGTTATCCTCATGACTTTATCATTGGTGATCCTCTCTTCTACTCTATTTCTGTTTCTGCTGCATAGGAGATAAAACTGAAAATTATCTCGTGCTGATCGACGAGACAAAAAGAAAAGTCTCGTGGCTGGGTACAAGACAAAAGAAAAAGTCTTGTGGCTAGTTACGAGACAAAAAGACAAAAAGTCTCCAGAGGTTGTTTCAAAGACCAGCAAGTGTTATCAAGTAAAAAAAGGGGCTAAGATTCAACCCCCCCTCTTCTCTTAGCCAATAAAACCATCACCCTACAGTTTTATCTTTTCAGGACGGATGAGGAAGCTTGTAGAGTTTTTGTTAAGTTCCTAATTATGTTGTTTTTGTTTGCGTACATTTGTTATAGACTTTCCCTCACCTTTATTATTATATTTTTTTTGTAAGAGGGATAGGAGTCGTGACTGTAATAACATGTATGTATATAATATTTGTAAGTTGCTTGAGTAAGAAGTTTTGCATATATGTATAAGTTTATTTATTTTCAGTTAAAAAGTATTTCCATTTTTACTAAAAAGAAAACAGCGATACGATTTCGAGTCAAAGGCTCTTATTTTATTATCAAGTATATGAACTCATCGTAATACTTCTTGCTATCAGAGTGGCACAGCCAGAAGCGTGACATTCTGATAGTAAGGGTGTTACACTCCCATGGTGATGCACTCGGACGGATGAATTTCTTTCCCAACAACTCGTTCAATTGCTTCTTCAATTCTACGAGTTCTAATGGTGACATCCGATAAGGTGCTATAGAAACTGGTCTGGCTCTTAGTACCAATTCGATGCTGAATTCTATCTCTCATTGAGGTGGGAACTCAGGTATATCCTCTGAGAAAATGTCAGTAAACTCTTTCACTACTCGAATTCGTTCTAAGCTTTATTCATTATCGTTTGAGCTAACCGCTAATAGAACGTAATCCTCACATTCACTCCCTCTATGAGTAACTCTCATAGAACTTATATAAAATTCTCGATATATAATTGGCCTATCATGCATATCATCAGACAGAATAATAGCAGTTCTTTCAAAGCAATCAAGAAAAATATGATATTTAAATAACCAGTCCAATGCTAAGATAATATCCAATTCACGCAAGGGGAAATATATTAGGTCATATGTGAAAGTTCTACCTTTGATAACAAAAGATACTTGCCGATACGCTAGATTAGTTAAAGCATTTTGAGAAATGGGTGTATGAACAATTAGATTGTATCTCGACTCAGAAAAATCTAATCCCAACTCATGCGCAACAGTTATATAAATAAAAGAATGTGATGCACCTGAGTCATACAGTACAGTTAGGAGTCGAGTCTTGACATAATGCTGACCTTGGATTAGGAAGTCTGAATGTGTAGCATCTTCAACATTCATAACAAACACTCGCCCTTGCTGTTGGGGTCCAGTTGACTCCGGAGCAAACTACCTCAAGCAATTTCTGGTTTTGTGTCCCGGTTCACTGTACAAATAGCAAACGTCTGACCCGAATGGGCAAGGCCTGTTGCTGTAGTCCCTTTTGCAGTGCCTACATACCAGATTCATCTGTGCTTGCTGGGGTCGCTTACCAGTATCCTGTCTTGGTCTGTTAGTGTTTCCAATGGTAGGACAAATAGGGAATTCCTAACTTGTTGATTCCTACGGAGAGGTTCTCTGACTGGCTTAAAAGTCATTCTTTGTAAAACTGCATATCGATAAATATTCCTCTATGGAAACCTTTGGCGATTCATCCTTGTCACTGCCAACCTTTTTGCACATTTTTTCAACAATTTATTCTTGTTAACTAATTTTGCAAAGTTCTGTATTTCTAATGGAATCACTGAATTCATCAGATCTTCACGAAGTCCTCCTTTGAACTTCAGACACTTCCACTCCTCAAATTCTACTGGGTTCCTTTGATAAATTCTAGAGAAACGACACAAATCATCATATTTCCGAGTATATTCAGTGACCGACAAAACTTTCTTGCCTTAATTGCATCAGTTCCATTTCTTTGGCATCATGAACTGTCTTAGGAATATATTTCTTGTAAAATTCCTCCTTGAAAACATCCCAAAGAATCACACCCTCATCTTTCTGCAGCAAATGATGTATGTCTTGCCACCAATACTCAGCTTCTCCTTTTGACATATAAGTGGCAAACACCACATACTATTTCTTTGGAACATGCTGAGCTCGTAGGGATCTCTCGATAGCGTGAAACCAGTTGTCATCTTTTGTAACAACAATCGTACCTTTAAACCTCGGCGGGTTCATCTTTAGAAAAGCAGCTAAGGCTATAGGCCTATCGTTATGTAGCATAATCAAGTCGCTGTTATCATTGTTGTTACCGTTTCTCTCACCCAAACGGTCATTAATTCCTTATTACCACAAAATGGTACTTGAACATAAAATACAGGAAATAATAGAATAATAGAAAATATAAGAAAATAATAAACAATAAGAAAGCACACACACATACAGAATGTACATCAGAAAAATATGCAACAAACAAGTATAATATATGTCTTATCCTAGTGAAGACCATGAGCTCGTGTATCGGTTTTTATCCGCTCCCGAAATAACCCAACAGCCAGTCCGAGTAAGGCTTTCCATAGCAAAGATCAAATTAAGCACATGGGCAAAACCTTTGTAAGTGACCATGCCTTACAAGAACAACTCTCTAGCTAAGTATTGATGCATGAGCATCTTTAGTTATTTTTTTAGTATTTTTTTTCAATAAATTTAGTGAATTCCTTATTCTTAATTGAGATTTTTGTACTTTAATAAATATTTCTTGAAGTTGCTTTGAGCTTTTGTTTATGTAGGAAAGTGGTAAAAATGAGCAAGAACAAGAATGAAAAAGAACCATAAAAGAGCAAGGAGATTTTAGAAGAAAGTTAGCAAAGAACAAAGAAAAAGAGAAGGACAAGAAACCCAAGATTAAAGGAGCACTTCCAATGAACTTTAGTGAGCTGCCAAACACGCCAACCTTGGCGTGTCATACGCCTTCGAAGCAACACCTCCAAGACAAGCACAAGATGGGCGTGCAACATGCCAATACTAGGCATGCCACGCGCTTAAGAAGAGCACCTCCAGGACTCAACCAAAAGCTGGTGTGCAACACGCCAAGGAAGACACTCCCAGGGACCAAAATTTTGTGGCGTGTCACACGCCAATCATAAAGCGCGTGCTATTTTCACACGCCTTCGAAGACTCTTCCAAACTAAAAGTTGGCGCGCCACACGCTAAAGGTGGGCGTGCCACACGCCAAGATCGAAGGCTCCAGGGCTGAACTCAAAAGTGGGCATGCAACACGCCAAGCTTGGGCATGCCACACACCAAGACAGAATGCTCCAAGGCTGGACTTTTTGGTGGCGTGTCACACGCCAATGATGGGCATGCCAGACGCCCATGTCTACAAGCCCAATCACCAAGTTGACAAGCCATAATCTCCAAGCTCATGATGCCAAAGAATTGAATCACCACGTTTTGAATCTCAATTACAAGGAAGACTACTAGTTAGTTAAGAGTCATTAAGAAAAAGTTTGATTTAAATTATATTTGATTCTATTTTGATTTAGTTTTGAATTTGAATTCTAGGTTATTGTTTAGGTTTTAAATAACTTTGTCCATAAACAGAGGAGGAGATCTGACCCCCTGTTACACACTACACTTTTTACAGTTTTGTTTTTCATTCCACTATGAGCAACTAATCTCCGTTGTTAAGGTTAGGAACTCTGTTCATCTTATTATAGATTATTAATCTAAGTATTTTATTTTATTTGAGGTTTATGCTTTGATATATTTCATGATTGAGTTTTCGTTCTTCATCCCTAAAGATTTAGAATTGTTGGAAAATATTATAACTCTGTTTTGAAATCTAAATATTATTTTGGAAAAAGTAATGTTGGAATTAGCTTGAAAATTCTTTCTCACAACTTTTTGATTTAATTAGGAATAGTGTTTCAAAGAGTGTACAATACTTTATGATTCTCAATTGCTCTAATTTGAATAAATGACATAAAATTCTCAATTGCTCTAGTTTGAATAAGTGACATAAAATTCGGATTAGAAAAGTTTTGGAAATCATTCTTTCTTGTAAGTTTCAATTGTTTAGGACTAGTTTGGATAAGTGAGACATAATTCAACTTAAGGACTATTCTTGAATCTTATTTGAAAATAAATTAGATTTGTGTTTCATCTCTTTTCTTAAATAATTGACTAAGGAATTAGCGATTAATTAGGTTAAAGAGAAATTGAATTACCAAGGGATTGGAATTTGATTATTTATGATTTGTCGTGATTGATCTCTGCATGCCTCAATTAAGTGAACACAAGGATTATTTTCCTAAAGAGTGAATATCTCTGAAGCCTTAACATTCTCACCATCATTATCGTTACACTCACTATTTGCTACTTTTATTGTCCCATGTTTACACGTTGCTTTAATTCCTCATTCATTCCTCTGTTTCTTGATTTGTCTAATTAGAATAATCAATTAATCATTGTTTCTTAGTCCTTTAATCCTCATGGAAACGATAACTCACTCACCGTAATATTACTTGATATGATTCGGTGTATTTGTCAAGTTGTGATTTTAAAAAATTCCACATCAAGTATATCTGGAAATCAACTCAAATCCATGGGCGTTCCCGTCCTTATACTCAATTCGAAGGCCTAAATAATAATTACCTGTCTCCATAAGCGACCCCCCGACTTATAGATTCCGTTTTTGTCATTTCTTTAGGGTTTAATAATTCACTTTATAAGTCTCAATTCTCTTTTCTTTTGTATTAATGTTTTCAATAAACACCCTTAATCTTCCTCAGTTCTATAACCAAACATAACTCTCTTCTCAAGTATTTCCCTAAGTGTTTTATGAATAAGTCCCTAGAGTTTAGGTTATTAAATTATCTTTCTATGTCTTTTGCTATAGTTACCATTATATTCTTAAACGTGATGTTACTTACCTCGACCTTTACTTAATTTTTTTAATATATCATTTAATTTTTAAATATTACACTTACATATTACGTTTAATCTCAGAATTTAGTTAATTATAAGTTAATCCATAAGCTTTTGTTAATTATACTTTAACTATCCAGCTTTTACTAATCATACTAATTTCTCAGCATTTAAATTAGTTACGTTTTACCTCTGTAACTTTAATCAATTATACTTCCCTTAATTATTTCAAAATCCCAATTCTAATTCTATTATACACAAGGCATGGTGCATAGCGCCCACATGTGATGCCCAACGTCTTCGAAACGCAAAAAGTATAAATATGTCGCAGGAGCCTAACGTCAACTTTTGGTGCCCAGCGCCTTCAGGATTAACTAATGGGGCACCCAATACCCAAAATATATGTATGATGGGGCACCCAGCACCCAAGGTTCCTCGAAGGGGTGCCCATCGCCCATGTCTTCAAAAGTGGACACCCAACGCCCTCGATTTGTTTATAGTTGGGTGCCCAGCACCCATGTATTTTTTCCAGGGAGGGTGTCCATCGCCTAAATATTTTTGTGTTTTCATGAGATATTAAAACATCAAGTAAATATGATTTCATATATCAAACAATTCAATCATCAACCAAGCATCAAAACACAATCAATTCGCAATAAATTTACCGAACCTTATCCCTTAGTTTCAACTCTCAAAAATCGATTGCTTCCAGGTAATCTTTAACTCACGTCCCTCCTTTCTCACCCTGAAGTTAACGGGTTCTCGCTCCTTGAAATTCTACGCAAGCTCCTTAGCAAATTTGATATGGTTACGTAGAGGAAAGAGAGGTGAATATTTTAATCGGTTTAAAATTTTCGTTAAAGAGTTTTAGAACTAAAGGACCGATCCTCAGAAACTCACCAATTATGGAGCTTCGACTTTTCTCTCTCGTTCTCCCTCACAATATTACATGCGTAAAAAGAATGAAAGCGAAAAGTAATTCTGAAGCTCAAACACGAAGAAAGGAGGCATGTAGGAGGTGGCTTGAATTAGCACAGCCCAAATTCCGAGAATGGTTAATCATCGTCCTTGATTATTAAAATATATTGAGGAGATAATTACTAAAACTAGATATATTAAGTCATAATAATTACACTTCTAGAGTAAATATATGAACTACTAGTATAAATGATATCAGTAACGTGATTATTTCAAAAAAAATAAATAAAAGATATGATGACATATTAGCATAACTAAATTCATCAGAGAGTACCAACATTAATCCGTGTCGATAGATTTTTAAGTCCGGTTATTATATTATTAAAAACTTATCGTCGG
>NC_029793.2:120792254-120799061 GCF_000816755.2 Arachis ipaensis
ATATTATTTTGCTGTCTCAAGACTCGGTTTCGACTCGTCAAAACAACTCTAGCTAACCGCAAAAATCAGAATTTCGAAATTTCTAGATGAAGCGACTTGAAAATGAAATCTCTACTAATTAGTAACTAATGATGTAGCGAGGTACTTGTTTAAACTAGGTCGTTACAAGATCAATTGGTGTGGATGTTTTATGCCATCCACACCATAGATGCACCCTTAAATTCAATACCTTAAACTAGGGTATTTTCTTCCCTGGATATCTATGAAGCATGAACACTTCGTTGATTTGCGGTGTTCGTGTGTCAGATATATTTTGGATACGATACTCATCGACACTCGTCCAATACGCATGTCTTTTGTATGCAATCGTGTTTTAACAAAAAAATAAAAATTTTTCTTTGGACGCATTTAGACACCTAAATACCATCACGTGTCAATACACACATATACAACCTTATTTTTAATATGTATTTTTAAAATAAGTTTAGAAATATTTTATATTATTAATTATTAAAACAAAAAATATTTTAAATATTTTATATAATTAAAAATATTAATAATAATTAAAAAATTAATTTATATTTTAATATTAATAAAATATTAAAATATTATTATAATTCATCTAAAAAATATTTTATATTATTTATATATATTATTTCTCTATATCATATTATTCATACCATATAAGAATTTAAAATTTATGTATATGCTATTTTATGTTTTATCTTAGGGTCGCACTAGTGTACATATTAAAGTTTATACAGATATACAGATTTTTTGTCATTTTGTTTCATGTGTTGACACGTATTGGCCCCATGTTGCACTATGCAACTGGCTCAGAGAAGGGGGCAGAAGCTCATAAAAGGTGCAATGAAGCGGGCTTGGTGGCGTGAAGTCGAACGGGTTCTGAACGAGTGAACGTCACGCGTTCCGTTGATTGCAGTATGCAGCAGTGTGATGCATGTTATTATAGTAAGGAAAATGGTGGTAGTTGAATGTACATCTAGAGCTTGAAAACACATAAATTACTGTTTTAATTTTTGAGTGGCAGTTAAATGTATAATTTTATTCAGCACAAAATTATTGATTAAATATTTATTGCGAAAAGAGTGGCTTTTTTTTTAATGATCATTTATGTTTATATTTCTTAATGGTTGACTTGCTCCTTTAGTATAAATCAATATTAGAGGTGGTCCATATATTTTAGTTGAAGCTTGTAGTTAACGGTGCATTGTAAATGATTTTTTATAAAATAGTGTTACACCATGTTATTTTTTCAACAATTTTCACCCTAAACAATTATTTTAATTATTAAAAAATATAAAAATATTAGATATTATTATTGCATCAAGTCTTTTCAAATTAAACTTGATCACTAATTGATTCGGTATGTATAAGTTCAATAATTTTAATTTATCCCTGAGCTACACATACAAAATCCAAGATTTAACTTCAAGATATTATTAAATTTAAGAAATTTAAAAAATGTGTTCAGTAAAATTTTAAAAAAAAAATTTTTTGAGATATTAAAATGACATTTTTCTCTCTTCTATTTATAAAATATACACTCTCTTCTCTTATAACTTTAAAAAAATCTCATTTTTAACTCATTTTAAATTGTTTATGTTAATTATTGTCACAGTATCTAAATTGTACATATTAGTTAGTATGTAATATTTATTAATTAAATAAAATCAATAACAAAGTATTGATTCAAAGGTGAGTTCATAATCTTCATATTTAATTTTTATATCCTCAAGTAATTATTTTTAGGATTAAAGTTTTTTAATTGTAATAGAAATTAGAATTTTGAATTTAATTTAAAAAATTAAAATATTTTTTAATTAATTTACATACGATTAAAAAATATTATAAAAAAGTTAAATTGTGTTTTTTACTCTAAGAATCAAAGACAATGTACATTATAAATACATAACTCTCCAATTTTTTATTCTAAATTTTTTCGCTCATATAATTATTTCACTTAATTGTAAATTAAAAGAAAAAAAGTCAAGTCAATTTTTCTACTGTCACAGCCAAGGACCATTTGTATATAAACATAGTATAATTAGACTCTTTTTTATAAAATTTTTCTTTGTTTGTATTTTTAGCCATTTTAATACATGTACCAATATATAAATTAAATACTATTAGACTTTAAAAGTATTTAGCAGATTAATAAAAATAGTTAAATAAGTATGTAAATAATTGAAAACATAATGCCAATTTTTAAATATACCTCATAATTGAATAAATAAAATGTTATTAGTATTATTATTAACCATTTTAAGCATTATATATATATATATATGACATAATATAAATATATGGATAAAAAAATTTACAAGTAATTAAAAAGGATACAGAATTATGGATAAAGAAATAGTAAGTTGAATTAAAATATGAGCAATGTTACATCACTACTAGCAAATATTATTATTTTTAACCAACAATAATTTATAATTATATTTATAGATGTTTTACACACAAAAATATATACTTTACATTTATATTTATTAAAATTTTGTACATATAAATCAATACAGTTTATACCTATATTTTTCAAAATTTATATACATGAATTAATAAAATTTATTTGTTAAAAATAATTTAATATTTGTGCTAGCTAAATAATGACCAAAACTACTAAAAATTGTTAGTTCTCAAATTTTTCTAGAATATTAGTTTACAAATGAATTAAAGAAAATTATATAATTTATTTTTTATTTTTGAATTATACAAGAAAAAAGTTCTCTTTGATATATATTATATAGAATTAGTTATCAATTTTTCCCATCAATTAAAAAATGCATATGCCATAATTTTTTAAAAAATAATTATATCAATTAAAATTAAATTCATATTTTAGTTAATTAATATTTTTTGTCCTAGCTAATTAATATTGTTATTGCCTATTGGTATTAATATAGTGTTACGGTGTTATTTCACTAAACCAAACGAGATACACAAATTAAGAAAGGGCATATTTACTGATTTATGAGAGTGAAAGCTGAATGAATAATGAACTATTAAATGACATGCTTTAGCTTCAATTCTGCTGCAGCTGTGATCAAATTCTATAATGTAAATACGAACTTTTTGTTTTTTATATTGGAGTTACAACGGTGTTTTTATAAAAATGTAGATCGATGAGATGTTATTCTCAAATGTGGAATCGCTTAATTAAAAAAGTAGAAATCGGACCGTCCAATTAGTAGATGGTACACAAATTAGACTGTCCGATTTGTGTTAAAAAAAATTAAATGAAATTGAGGTTCACTAATTGGACCGTCCTATTTCTATACCTTCCACAATTTCGTACAATACCAAAAATTATAGTGTTTCATTATATCACTACCCTTACTTCCATACCTAAAAAAAAATAGCCGTCTTATAGGCTGCGTTTATTTTTGGAGACAGGACAAGACATGACACTAAGACAGAAATAATAGAATGGAGACACTAAAAATTATTTTTTGTATATTGTATTTGGATATAACGGATAACACACTAATGTAATGTCCTGTATTATAAGAAGAGATAAGAGTAGAATAATAAAAAATATCTATGGATAGAAAGGGAAAAAATTTTGATAAAAATGTCCGTATTCACCTTTTCAAATCCCGTGTCCATCATTGTCCTTCGTAAAAGAGTGGACACAAAAATATAAAATAGTGTCCTAGAGACAATGTGTTCTGTGTCTATGTCTCTGCCTCCAAATACGTTTTAATCATTTGTTGTCCATATCTCTGTGTCTCCGAAAACAAACGCTACCATACAGCGTTTAGTCATTATATCGCCAACCAGTATACTTACATATTTGAATATTTCACTATCTTATTTAGTCAACGTTCTAGCAAATAAATAGAATCAACACATCTAAACTGCAGCTAAACTGTATTCACTTCAACATATTTTTACATCTCAACATTCTTGCGATACTGCATGAATTATATTTTTAACAGTAGTGCCTACTCAGATATTTAATATTTGTTCAATCATATCTTTATTCATTACTTTTTAAATTATATAAAATTATCCTATAATGAATACAGCACCAAAATAACTACTGCCTGCTAAATAAACTAAGTCTTCAGTGGTCACCAAAAATTTCAGGCGCATATATTCTTTCTCTTTTTTTTTTTTTGAGAGCCACTTAGATAAAGACGCTTAAAACATTTTTTTTTAAAGATGTTTTTAAGTAATTAAAATTCAATACATATAACTGATCGATTCAAGATTTGATTTACTGATTTTTTGACCAAGTCAATTTGTCTTATCTAATTTTGACAAAAATAATATAGTTTAATCAATTATATATATTAAATTTTAGTTAATAACAAACATCTTTAAAAAAAATATTTTAAACATCTTTATCAAAGTGTCTCTTTTTTTTTTTTCTGCCTTCAATTGGGTTATGCAATCTTTTATTTATTTTTTTCTTTTTTTTTTCGGGTCAAGGGGTCATATACCCGTTACTTACTTACTGAAACAGAGACGCTTTTAACCCATCTCACCTTTCAACCATGATTCTCTCACAGCCCACCTTCATCCAAGGCCTTGTATGGACTATGGAGTCCAGTCCAGCCGGGCCCAATTCTCCCATCCAAGCACAGCACCTCCTTCCCAAACGGAGCCAATTCCCTCCTAACACGAGCTATTCGGCTTCGTGCATGCTTCACGTCACCCTTTTCAGCGAACAAGTGGCTCTCCCTAGACACTTGTCACTACAGGATAATTCCAAAAAGAATATCTTTATCCTCCAATCTGTACACTATAATTCCCCTTTATCTTATCGTGTCATATGTCGATAATCGTCTACGTAATTTATGTATGCTCTTCATTAATGTAGAATGGCTCCCTCCATTATATACATATACACGTGGCTAATTTCCTTCGTCAATACGAATCATATTTATTATTTTGCCGGTATAAAATTATCTAAATAATATTTCTAAAACTTGAATAAACGGCTCATCATTACAATAGGTCAGATTTAATATTTATTTTGCACCTAAGAATGGGTTTGGTAAAGGTTATTGAAGAGATATTTGTGTTTCTAAAAAGTATAAACACCTTATTTTATATTTGGTAAATTAAAAAGTTTAAATGTTTGTATTTATGGTTTTTAAAAATTAAAAATATTTTTAAAAATATTTAAAAAATAGCTTTTTAAAGTTGACTTATATTTATCAAAATTAAAAAATCTAATATGACCTTATATAATAATAAATATATAAAATTATTTTAGTAAAATTTGATTTTTTTTTTTAATTTGGGTTTGTAATGTGATTCTCTTTTCTCTTAGTCATTTACAATATCAATACATCACATTCATGAGCTAGGATTCATCCGATCGATATAATTCACAAAATGTTTATACATATTTTGTATACGTATATTTTGCTTTTCATTTATTAAACTTATTTCAATAGGTAGATAATTATTTGCTATTGAGTCGGCTATGGAGCTAATGGGATATTTGTATAATGTGTACAATGGACTGTTTATTTAGTTCAATATGAGTTAAAAATAAAAATTATCCACGAAATAATAAATTTAAAAACTCTTATTCAATTGTTTCACATCAAATTTCAAATTCTCCAATTTTAAATTTCAAATTTCAAAATTTTAAAAAATTCAGTTAGTTATTTCAAAAAAATAATCATCTCAAATCCTCCAATACTCTTTTCTTTTCAATCGGCGGCCACCCCACCTTCATCAATAATCATCCCATTTCACTGTCACTACTTGGTTTGCCACACGCCACTCACCCTTAATAAAAATAACCATCCACTTAAGGATAAAAATAATCATCTATATACCTAATGAATTGAACATCTAACATATTTTAATTATATATAACTAAACTCAATCCAATCAAAATAATCATCTACATAAAAATAAAATAACCATCCGCATACCTACTAAAATGACCATCCTAAATTGACCATTAAAATAGAAGAAGAAGATGAATAAACAGAAGAAACTATTATTGTGGTGAAACATAATTTTAAAGGACTAGTCATGACAAAAATGGCACTGTTGTGAAGCATAGGGCTCAAATTATGAAAGAAGCTAACCATGCTTGAATCCGAAGAAAAAGAGCATGGTGGTATCATCGGTGAGAAGAGGCTTGAAGGAATAGGAAAAAGCGAAGGCGATTTGGAAGAGAGGCACGAAAACAGCGGCAACAACGTTAGGCTGAGCGTCGGAGGATGAGGCGCATCGGGCTAACCGGCGGAGGTGAGGACAGTGTCGGTGGGAGGATGCAGCGCCCTCGGTATGGCCAGGAGAAATTCAGTGATGCGAGGTGAGAACCAGAAAAAATGACGATGAATTTTGGATGTGTATTGAAGGTTATGATAAAATTAGAAATAACTGTACATAGTGTGAATGAATTTAAATACTAATCTTAATTGTGTGTACATAATTAATATTGATTCCCAATACTTTTTCTTTGCTATTATTTTCAATTCATTGTCTTTTACTGCACAAATCATTGTTTGTTGTTGTTTCTTTAGAAAAATTACTCTATTCTCTCAACATTATTCATAAAATTGTTATATATATATTNNNNGTTACAAGATTCTAATATTAAATAAAAAGTATCCATTTATATTAAACATTTTCATTCCAATGCATACTTACTTTATTAATATTTGTAGGTTTTAATTTCTTGATTAATAATTCTTTTAATTTGCTTCATATATACTTACAAACACAGCCTAATATATTTCTTATCCATGTATATATTTGTTTATCAAATATTCAATCATTATATATATATTATTTGAAAAGAAAGTT
>NC_029793.2:120799074-120799951 GCF_000816755.2 Arachis ipaensis
AGGTTCTGTCCTTGAGGGAGCGTGTCCACTGTCCAACGTGTCTGCATTAATTATTTTACAACTATTTATTTGCTATAAGTTTAACAAAATTTAATGAATTTATAATTAGGCTCTAATTGATGAGAGGAAGCATTTTTTTTCCAAAGGGTAAGTGCAGAAGAATCTTGCTTGCAACGTGTAGTTCTACTTGCCTAACAAATTAAACCATTTATTAATCTCTACAGTAAATTTCTATGTGTGGACATACAATTGGGTTTTCCATACATAGAATTTAGGAAACAAAATCCCCTATAGAGCAGTAGGGATAACGTGCATATACAAAATGCTCCACTATAAATATAGGGCGTTCATGCAAATTTTTTCATAAAATAATTCGCGTGTTCTATTTATTTCATAGAAGAATAATAGTTGAATAATATAGTATTATTAAGGGGTAAGAAAAAGAAGAAGATGAAAGCGGCAGTGGTGGGTGGTGGAATAAGTGGATTGGTTTCAGCATATGTGTTGGCCAAAGAAGGAGTGAATGTGACTCTTTATGAGAAAGAAGATTATTTGGGAGGCCATGCAAAAACTGTGAATGTTGATGGTATTGATTTGGACCTTGGATTCATGCTCTTCAACCCGGTAATTCTAAGTCTCTACACATACAATTTTCATTCTTCTTCTTATGTTAGTTGTTGCACTTTCATCTCAAAAAGGTTTTGGTATGCCTTTAACTCTAGTTCTCTCATTTTGTTGGTATGCCTCAAAATGCTTACACACAAATTAGTCTTGCCCACATTATCCGAAACAGTAAGGAAGGAGATAGCCGAGACAAGAAGGAATGTTGCATTATTATTATTATTATTATTATTATTAAGGGACGGATTCACGTTTA
>NC_029793.2:120799997-120814530 GCF_000816755.2 Arachis ipaensis
AATATATAGTAATAAAATTTATTTACTCTCACTAAATAATTAATTAAATTTCACCCTATTATGTTATTGGACTTTACTCATCAACCTCGATTATGTAGAAGCAACAGTAATTTAAGATTTAAATAAATTTGTTACAATAATATATGTAGTTGAAATTTTAGTGGCTAAAGGCATTTCTGTGACTTGAAATTAATATAGATTAGATTATAGAAAGTTGAAAATAATGTAACATGGGTTATCGAACAGGTAACTTATCCTAATATGATTGAATTCTTTGAGAATCTCGGAGTTGACATGGAATTATCAAACATGTCATTCGCTGTGAGCCTTGATGGTGGCTGTGGCTACGAATGGGGCAGCAGAGATGGTTTCTCTAGCCTGTTTGCGCAAAAGAAAAATGTGATCAACCCTTACTTCTGGAAAATGGTTAGAGAAATTATTAAATTCAAAGATGATGTTATAAGGCAAGTTATTCTTTATCTGTATCTAAACTTTTTCTTTGCTTAAGTCCATTCTTTCACTAATGTGAGGATATAAATAACAAGGATCGTTTTCATACACTTAGCAAGGGACTAATAATGCAAAAGAGTAATGCTAAGTTTGTTCTGTCTTTCTCCAATTATAAATGCAGCTATCTTGATATGCTTGACAACAAATTGGATATGGACCGCAATGAGACCTTGGAAAATTTCATAAAGTCAAAGGGTTATTCTGAATTATTTGTGAAGGCCTACCTTGTGAGTTCATTTCCATCTTATTAAATTATTTTGATTTCTATAAATATCATTCCTTTAGTAAGTTATGATTATTAATTATAACATGCAATGCATGTAGATTCCAATTTGTGGTTCTATATGGCCATGCTCTTTTGAAAGGGTTATGAGCTTTCCTGCTTTGTCAGTTCTCTCCTTCTGTCGCAATTTCCAACATCTTCAGCTAGTAAGGAGATAATTTCTATTTCAAATTTTATACAATAATAAATGAAATAATTTTAAATAAAATAAGACTTTTTTGATGCACTTGATCCTTTTTTTTATCTCTATAGCTCTTTGGAAGACCACAGTGGCTAACTATTAAAGGTCGCTCGCACACTTATATTAAGAAGGTAGTCATTTGTAATGCTATGCAAAATTTTTAGTGTAACTTATACTAGATATTTTTTAGTTTAGGCTATAAATCAAGATTTTGAAATTGATTATTTGTTATATAACCAGGTCAAAACAAAGCTTCTTGATAGAGGTGTTCAAGTAATAGCTAATTGTGAGGTTGAATTGGTTTCATCATCAGAAAAAGGTGATTGATTTGTCCATTCCCTTATTAAGCTTTTGATATTTATTCATGCACATCTTTTTGTCAAACATTGAATGATAATCACTGATTAAGTAACAAGTCTAGAAATATTGTTGCAGGGTGTGTTGTGCAATGCAAAGATGGTTCCAGAGAAATATACGAAAGCTGTATAATTGCAACACATGCACCAGACACTTTAAGATTACTAGGAGATGAAGCGACATATGATGAGCGAAGAATTCTTGGTGCTTTTCACTATGTATATAGGTAGAATTCATCCTAACTATTTACTACCTTCCACAAAGGGAACATGACAATGGAGCTTATAATAGTTATATTTAAAAGTAGTCAAATTCAACAAAGGATATCATGATGCTCACAAGTATTGTTGATCTCTATTGGCAGTGATATTTTTCTTCATCGTGACAAAAGTTTAATGCCTAAAAACCCAAAAGCTTGGAGTGCAATGAATTTTCTTGGATTTCAGAACAGTACAGTTTGTTTGACATATTGGCTCAACATTCTTCAGGTTAGCAATAACTTATATAGTGCAGGCATTTGTACATAAGCAAAATATTCTAGAAGGCAAGTGATTCAAACTTAATAAGTGAACTATGAATAAAACTTTTTGATTGATCTTATATTCTGATTTGCAGAATATTGATAAAACAATATTACCCTTTCTTGTAACTCTGAATCCAGACCATACCCCGAAAAATACCTTGCTCAAGTGGTCAACTGGACATCCAATTCCATCAGTTGCTGCATTCAAAGCTGTACAAGAACTTGAAAGTATTCAAGGAAAAAGAAGAATTTGGTTCTGCGGTGCCTACCAGGGTCTGTTCTTGACTTGGTTAAATTATAGTTGAACATTAATTAAATTATTAAACAAAACAAAAAGAACATACACAAAAATATTATAGTGAAATTCTAGATAGCTGAAATAACTTGGGCATATCTAATCATATTTTCTTTTTCACAAACAAACATTATTATGTTGAAAGATTTTGATTAACATTAAATACACATGTGATTATTAAGCAAATATTTGTGCTTTTCAGGTTGTGGATTTCATGAAGATGGATTGAAGGTAGTAAAAGCAAACTTGATTTAAATGAGAAGAAAACAAACATTTTTTTGGTTGAAAAGTAATGCTTTTTCGTAGATGAGACAATCGAGCCTCTTTTCTACATCAATAAAATCCAATATAAATTGCCAATTTCATTTAGTGAAAATATTTTATTTCCAAAATTTTAGGCTGGTATGGTTGCTGCATATGGCATTCTTGGAAGATGTTGTTCTCTTCGGACCAATCCAAAACACATGGAACCTTCTTGGAAGGAACTCGGAGCACGTCATTTCGTGACGAGATTCCTAAATTCCTATATTACTACTGGATGTTTAATGTAAGTTCACTTTTCAAAGTGTGTAGACATTTATAAATATACTCTTTTTACACTTCAAGTTGGAAGTATCATATTCATACACAATAATACTATTGGAATAACAGTTTCTTAAAATAATGTTATTCCCTTGAAACAATCATGTTATCTGGAAGATTTTAGCATCAATTGTATTCTAGTTCTTGACTCACTTTATATCTTGTCTTGAGGAGTTTACAGTTTATTGGAAGAGGGAGGAACAATGTTTACCTTTGAAGGAAACAATATGAAGCACTCTTTGAAGTGTGTTATGAGAATCCATAGTCCTCAATTTTATTGGAAGGTATGTGCTTTAGATTTATGCATGAAATGAAGTTAATGATTTTCATTTCTACTTTTTGGAATGAAACTAAGATAATGATAATTAACGTTTTTTGTTGTTTTTGTCAGGTTATGACAGAAGCTGATTTAGGTCTTGCAGATGCATATATTAATGGAGACTTTTCCCTTGATGATAAAGATAACGGTCTTTTGAATCTTTTTCTGGTATACATATTCATTAGGATCTAATTAACATATAATTATGCATATCAGACTTTAGTGTTTACTTCCATGTTTTTTTGTACTTGTGCTACAGATTTTCATCAAATCAAATACAGATTCATCAAATGCTTCAAACTCAAAATTAAAAAAGAATAGGTAAGTTGATAGAAAGTACTGAAATTGTAATTGTATTCTTTTTCAACCTTTATATTTCCTGATTTTTTATGTCTTCAGGGGTTGGTGGACACCAATTTTCCTTACAGCTGGTTTAGCATCTGCAAAGTTCTTCTTTAAGCATTACTTTAGGAAAAATACTCTTGCACAAGCTCGTCGCAATATCTCTAGACACTATGATCTGGTATAACATCAATAACTACCAAAGTTACAAGTTTCAATGAGATTATTCTACACAAGATACACAATAAAAGAACTTTCTTACAACTTTCTGTAACTAGAATTGAAAAGAACTTCATGCATAAGTTGCAACTTTTACGTTAGAAAAGTACTTTATATCAGCTACAATCATTACTTAATAAAGATGTTTTAGTGGAATGATTAACTATTTTCCTTTTATTTATTTTATTTTGTTTTCACAATATATCTCAAGTGCCTACTTTTTACTGGTCATAAATATCTTTGTCTTATACTTATTCGTTGGTTTATTTCTAGAGCAATGAACTATTTGCACTATTCATGGATGAAACAATGACATATACATGTGCAGTGTTCAAGGCAAGACCATGACTTTTTGATGCTTGAGTCCAATTTTCTTGTAAAGAATATTTCTTCAATTTCTGATATAGCCCATGTTCACATTTTCTCTTATTAGTCTATTTGAATTTCTAACACAGAATGAAGATGAAGACTTGAAAGATGCACAACTGAGAAAAATGTCTCTTCTCATTGAGAAAGTGAGTACCTTTGAATGTAATTTTATCAATGTATTGTGGTTGGTAAATTGTGAATGACCTGACAACATCAACTTTTTAAAATATATGAAGGCTAGGATAGACAGCACACATGAAGTTCTTGATCTCGGGTGCGGATGGGGAAGTTTTGCCATTGAAGTTGTCAAACGAACTGGATGCAAATGTACTGGCATCACTTTGTCTAAGGAGCAACTGAAATTTGCAGAAAAAAGAGTTAGAGATGCTGGACTTCAGGTATATGAAAAGCTAATGTGATTAATTAATTTCTTAGTATAAAATAAAATAACATAACAAGGTGAAAATACAAGCCATATTTAGGTATTTCATTTTACTATTGAGATCATTTCATGAATACTACTCATGCTAAGTGTTGTGAATTCATGATTTCAGGATAATATCAAATTTCTACTGTGTGATTATCGTCAACTACCAAAGACATTCAAATATGATAGGATTATATCTGCGTGAGCATATTTTCATTTTAACTTTGCAAACTTACATTGAAAAGCAATATTTTTCAACACATCGCATAACATGTAGTATGGTATTTTAGTGGAATGATAGAAGCAGTTGGTCATGAATATATGGAAGATTTTTTCGGTTGTTGCGAATCAATATTAGCAGATGATGGCCTTCTAGTTCTCCAGGTATTATAAAGTTCTAGGGAGTAATACTTACTACTAGCTGCTATAAAATTTGGTATTTAAATTTGTACTAACTTTTGAATATGGTTATCTTACAACATAGTTCATATCATGTCCGGATGAGTCTTATGATGAGCACAGGCGTAGTGGTGGGTTTATAAAGGAATATATTTTTCAAGGGGGATGCCTACCCTCCCTAAGTAGGGTAACATCAGCCATGGCAGCTGCATCAAGACTATGGTATAATTTATATTTTATTTCTGATTTCAATGACCATGACCATCCCTTCATTCTTCTTTTTTCTTAATGATGAAATGAACTTTCTTGAATATAGTGTGGAGCATGTTGAGAATATTGGAATCCATTACTATCAAACATTAAGGTGGTGGAGAAAGAGCTTTAAGGAAAATCAGAGGCATGTCATTAATTTGATTGGAACATACTTTATTAGATTGAAGTTAATATTCACCATGCACTAGTTGTTGAAATTTATTATTTTTAATTTCTTTTTTCTTCTTCTTCTATTACTTCTTACACTAACATTTATTTAAAAATTTTCTTTGTTCTGTCAGTGAAGTTTTGGCTCTTGGGTTCGATGAAAAGTTTATTAGGACATGGGAATACTATTTTGATTATTGTGCTGCAGGTTTTAAGTCACGAATACTTGGAGATTACCAGGTACGTATTATATTTCATAGCCAAGTTACTATGGTACTATAGACAATATTATGATGTATTAGGATAAACTTAATCTAATAATAAAAATCTATTAAACGCAAGGCATGATTAGTCATATAGTTAAGCAATATATCCCGTTATATATCCAAATTAAATCTTATATCTTGTGACCAAATTTTTAATCTTTCAACTTGAAACTTTGGCCTCTTAGGGCTGTTTAATTATCCCAATAAGCCCACACCAAGAGAAATATTCACTTATGGAACTTTGGTTTGTGGAATGATGTAAAATGAATCTAGACCTAGATCCTAAATCTAGAAAAAAAAAAATAATAGATTGTGTGTTCTTTAATTAAAATGATATTTATATGGCTGAAATTTATACCCTTAATACTATTTATTAACAAAAAATAGGGTTCGTGGATAAGGATTAAGGAATAAAATTAATCATAATTTGAATATGTTTCATAGAGTGAGAGTTGCATCAACTAAATTTAATTGGCTTTCATTTATGTACTATGCATGTAGATGGTTTTCTCACGGCCTGGCAACACCAATACACTCAAAGATCCATACAGAAGTTGGCCCTCAGCATGTTAAGAACAAGCCATGACACATAATAGCATACCATATTGCAAGTTTTTTTTTTTTTGACAAATGGCAAAGGGTAGATTGATGATTTTGCTTTTTCCTTTTTTGCACTTCATATTACTAAAAATAAAGATGTAATTTTTATTTGGTCATTTTTCATAGTTTTTGGTATGTAAGCTTTCTGTGATGAATAAAAATATTAGAAAAAATAATTATTTGTATCTATAAAATTTGTAAACATTGACAAAAGTACTTATCAAATAAAAAACTAACGTTATACCCATAAAAAATAAATTTTGTGTAACAAAAATATTTAAACCTTAATTTTTTATTAATTTTAAAATAAAATTTTAAAATTAGCTCTACCTCGTCAACTTCAACTCCATACCATCTCTCCATGAAATCAATACTAAAAACGAAAACTAATAATTGAAATCAGTGAGTTACAAAACACAAAAATGAATGTGATAAAGCATAGATCAATTCCTTTATATCAAAACAATGGCCTAACAGTAGATACTAATTTACAAAATCTATCAATACAAATGGTTCGATTTTCCAAAATCTGAAATAAAATATATTATTGTTAAAAAAATTACATAATATCATGATCGTATGTTCCTTGATAAATTCGTACTTAGTAGTATATTTGTAATTGTACACGAACTTCTGCATGTACAATATTTTCAGTGCAAATAGTCATATAAACAATGGAGTTTCGAAAATAATGGATGATCAATTAGGCTGCATTTGTTTATCAAAACAGGTTAAGACAAGACACTGAAAACTAGACATAAAAGACAGAGACACAATATTTTGTGTTTTTGTATTTTGTTTGATGATAAACAAGAATAAATTATGAAAATTCAATTTATTCTCAATTTTTTCATCCAAAAAATTTGAAAAGAAATATATAATAGTAAAAAAAATATAATTATAAAAAATTAACAAGAATAATACAAAAAAAAATAAAAAATAAGTTGTATCCCTTGTTAGTGTCTCTGTGTCCTTCCTGTCAGGATGACACAAAATATATTAATTCAGTGTATCTGAACACAATGTCTCTGTCCATGTATCACCTATCAAACATGATTTTGTGTCTCTGTTTCAATATCTAATCCCTGTAAACAAATACAACATTAATATTTGTGTTCTTGCCTATAGAATAGGTCGGCTCCTCGTTTGGAATGTCTGCCGAGCTATCTCCTCGGAAGGCTGCACTGCTAGCTCGTCAGTTCCGAGCTTTTCCTTTCAACTTGGGGAAGCGTGGACAATGAAGAGGAAAAGAGGGGGGAGTGTACCTGCAAAAGCACTCCAATGCTTAAGTCAGTATGAGATTCAAGTCAGAAGAAGTATATCAAAAAGATACTTTTACCTTGCTTTTATATGATCGGTTCTCCATCAGTAACGTTTTTTCCTCAACGTCTGTCTTGGCGAGGATTGATAACGTATCTGGTCAATATGTCGCCTTTTACTCGGCGGTTTGGGTCCATAACGTCGATTTTGCCGAGTTATTACTCATGAAGGCCGTATTTGTAATGTATATTGCCGAGTTATGGCCGAGGTGTGTTGTGTGATGCCGAGCTTTGTAGGTGTAACGACCATATCACAGCCCCGAAGTTTAGCCTGAGAAAAATTTTTAATGAAGGAGGTTGAGCTTCTTGATGAGTTATAACTCGGTTAGATTGATTAGTTATGGAGCCCCCAGTTCAACGTTCTTCATTAAAAAGAATGTTAGTGGGAAAAGTGGGGAGTCGTGTCAAGCCATTAGTGAGGAGAGAGAAAGATGTTCTGTTTATTAAATGGCTTTTTACGTTTCCAAAACAAACTGTACCGTTTGATGTGATTGAGTTTTGAGGGTTAAGTTTCAGTTTGGTTACCCCTGACCCTTGGTCTTGCTTCTTTGGAAATAGTATGAGTAAAAGAGGTATGCATGTTCTTTGTATCCTTTACTGATTTCTCATTTCCTTCTTCTTTTGTTATTTTCATTGTCTGGGTTCTCTTATGGGTTTTGAGAAGGAGAAAAAGGAGAGTATTGATTGGTCTTATGATTGGGTTAGTAAAGATGTTAAGTCTCGGGTATCTTTGTTTTGTGATGAAGCGGCTGTTAAGGAGATTGATGCTGGTAAGGTTGTGAGGGTTAGTTCTGGGGTGCAAGTGGAGTTGTTGCCGTGTAGTATGGAAGATAGGGTTTATCACCTGGGTCAGGGGTTTGAGTACTTCTATATGCATAGTTGCATTTTGGAAGAACTGAGGGTTAAGTTGCTTTTTACTGATTTTGAGTGCCAAATTCTGAAGCAACTAAATTGTGCTGCTTCACAGCTGCATCCTAATGAGTGGGCATTCTTGAGGTGTTTTGAGATACTAATGGAAATTCTTGAGGAAAGGCCTTCTGTGGATTTGTTTTTTTCCTTGTTTCCGGCTAAAAGGGGTTTGGAAAGGGGGGGTGGGTTAATCTAAATAGTACTCCTGGGTTTGGTATCTTCAAGTTGTATAAATCTTCCTTTAAAGAATTCAAAGAGATGTATTTGAAAGTGAGGAGTGTGGAGAAGCAATTTCCTTTTTATATGGACGAGTTTGTAGCTGAGAGGTTTCCACTGTGGTGGTGCTCAGAGCCTCAAAATATACTCGGACCTGAGGTGATAACTCCGAGGAATGTGTGCATTATTGAGTTCCTCATGGAGCAAATTGATCGGAAGGATTTGATATCTATGTTTGAAATTTTAAAGTGGGAGGAAAATAGGGATTCGGTTATAGAATATTTGGGTGAGTTTTGTTATTTTGTTTGCTTTATTTTTGCTTGAAGTGTTGCTGATTTCGTTTTGTATGTTTATACAGGGGGTATATATCCTAGTGTCTCAGCTGCCTCCTTAAGGTCCAGGTTCAAGAATAAGAATCTGGAAAAAGAAGTGTCCTCATCCAATAAGGAGAAGACTACTATTGCTGCTGAGGTCAGTAAGCCTGTAACTGGTCGGAGGAAAGTTCTTGTGAAGAAGAGAAAAGGTGAAGTTGTTGACCTATCCGAAGAATCTAGTCAAAGGGGGGGATGATGTTTCGTTGGAAGAAATCCGTGCATTTCTAATGAACCAGAAGAAACTTCATGAAGTTTCTGAACATAGCGACGGGTTATCGGTCTGGGGAGGTGACTTTCCGTATATGGCTGTGGCCGATGATATTTGCCAATCATCGGCCGATGTTTCATTGGCCAATGAGGTTGGGGAAATAGCCGTCGGGCAGTATATGCAGGTAAATATTTTTCGTTTTGAATTGTTATTTTAGAGTTATATGTGATTCTTATTTTGAATTAGGTTTTTGTTTTAACCTATAGGTAGTTGGATTTCGTATGGCGAGCTTAGGTCGTAGTCAAGAGGTGAAATATAAGAAGTTAGCAATGCAGAGAGAGGAGGTTGAGGCTTTGAAGGAGCAGTTAGCCCAGAGTAAAGGTACGGTTGTTCAGTTGCAAACTAAATTGGGTGATGTTGAGAAACTACTGAAAGAAACAAAAGACAGCTATGCTAAGGATGTGGAGGACTTAAAGAAAAAGGAAGCCGACTTGGCTAGTGCGGAGACTCGGTTAATTGAGGTTACTGCTCAGTTGAAAGACATGGAACAAAAGAAACAAAATGAAATCTTGGATTCGTTTGTTGAAGGATTTGAAAGGGCTTCAATTCAGGCAAAATTTATGGCTCCTGAAATTGATTTTTCTGAGATGGATCCTGGGAAGATTGTCAGAGATGGTAAACTAGTTGATGATGATGGTGTTGCGGAGGATGAAGCTAAGAATACTTAGTTTTATTTGAAATGAACTGTTGTTTCTGTGACGTTTTTAGCTTGCTATTTTGTTTAGGATTTGTATGTTGAAACATTTGTGTTATGGACTTGTTTGCTTTTTAGGCAAAAAATGGCGCTGTATTTTGAGATGGATTAAGTTAAAATCCTTGTTTTGGTAATTTGTGCTTTTGTAAGTTGTATTCGTCTAATGCATGGAATACAATAGTAGATTTATTGATAGAGACATCTTGGTAAGATGTGGAATGGTTTGCCGAGTTGTAAGTATTGTTTGATGAAAATGCTTGTTCCTTTTGAGTTGAAAAGCTTTTTCGAATTGCTAACTCGGTTAATGATTGACAAATAATATAGGAGTGAATATCTGGAAAATATTTGGTTTGATTGATGAACCTTTATTTACAAAGGTGCCGGTAGGCTAGCCTCATTAAAACCTCTCCAAGCAAAACCTTTTGTTTGGGAAAAATGATTTGCTTCTGACGAGCTTATTATGTCGCCGAGCTATGGCTTGCTGTGCCGCATGGAGTCGGATGCTTGTCATATCTATGACTTCTTCGATGATGTCTAACTTGGCTCGCCGAGCTTTTTCGTGGTCGGAAATCTGTGTACGGACCGAGCCTTGTGAAATTTCTAAAGGGATCATTGCTTTATATCCATAGACGAGCCTGAATGGGGTTTCTTTCGTTGATGATTGAGGTGTAGTGTTATACCCCCAAAGGACTTCTGGTATGAGTTCGGCCCAAAGGCCTTTGGCGTCGTCTAACTTCTTTTTTAAGGCGTGTAATATGACCTTGTTTGCTGCTTCAGCGAGGCCGTTAGTTTGTGGATGTTCAACGGATGAGAAGTGATGATTGATTTTGAGGTTCTGCAAAAAAGATTTAAATTTCTAATCGACAAACTGGCGACCATTATTAGTAATGATATGTCTAGGGAGACCAAAACGACAAATAATGTTCTTCCAAATGAAAGATGTCATATGTTGTGAAGTAATTTTAGCTAAAGGTTGGGCTTCTACCCATTTTGAGAAGTAGTCAATTGCAACAACAAGAAATTTTACCTGACCTGGTGCCACTGGGAATGGGCCGAGAATGTCGAGCCCCCAGTGGTTGAAGGGCCAGCTAATGTCCGAGTAATGTAACTGTTCAGCTGGGGTATGTATTAGTGGCGCATGCTTTTGGCAATTGTTGCATGTCTTTACTTTATTGTTGGTATCTTCTTTGATGGATGGCCAGAACAGACCTGCTCGGAGGATTTTGGAAGCCAAACTTCGAGCCCTCGTGTGGGTTCCGCAGATTCCTTCATGAGCTTCGGCTAATGCTATTTCTGCCTCACTTCTGTTGAGGAATTTCAGGAGTGGTTGGGAGTATCCTCGGCGATATAGGGAGCCATTTATTAAAGTGAAAAAGGAAGCTTGTCGACGAAACCGTTTTGCATTTTTAATATTGTCTGGTATGTTCCCTGTTTGCAGATAATGTATAAACGGGGTTTGCCAATTTGTTTCCTGTGTAACACTCACAACATCAGTTAGAGTAACACTTGGAGATTTGAGTGTCTTTGTGCTTAAGTCATATATTACTTTTATCTCTTTGATTTTGATTTAATTTGTAGAAATTGGTGGAAAAGGAAGTAAAAAACACAAAACAAGCATGATAAATGATACGAGTAATTTGGCCATGAAAGTGGGGCTTGAGCTAGAGCTCAAATTGAAGAATGGCACTGCCTGGGAGGCCTTAGCGCTCACTATCTAAATGAATGCAAGTGCTTGGTCAAAATAAATCAATTCCCAAGAAACATATATGCACAAGGGATAAGGACTAGCAAGTCTAATCCACAATTGAATTGAGTTATTAAATATTTTTACAAACTTGCATGAAAATTATGATCATAGGTGAAAACATGTAATTGAGCATCAAACCCTCACCGGATGTGTTTGCACTCTATTCGCTCAAGTGTTTAGGGTTGATTCACTCATTTCTCCTCTATTTCATGCTTTCCAAGATTTGTTTTTCTTCTAACAATCAACATTTATTTCATGCATGCATACAAGTATCATGAGGTCTTTTTATTGGTTGTAATGGGGCTAGGGTCAAGGTAGGATGCATATTTGGTCAAGTGAGCTTGAAATTTGAATCTTTGATAAGCTTAAACTTCCCACCTAACCCATGACATCCTATACAATTAAGTTCTAATCTAGCTACCCATTCTTCACTTTTTCACATACTCATGCATTTTCTTTTCATTTCACAACACTTATGCATTGATCTTATTGAGCTTCACTTTGGGGCATTTTGTCCCCTTTTTATTATTTTTATTCTTTTTTTCTTTCCTAATCATGTTTTCCAAAATTTGATTTTCTTCTAACAATCAACACCTATTCAATGCATGCATACATTCATCATGAGGTCTTTCATTTAGGTTGTAATGGGGTTAGGGTCAAGGTAGGATCATTTATGGTCAAGTGGGCTAGAATTTGAGTCTTTGATTAGCATAGACTTTCCCACCCAACCTAATTAATGACCTATACAAATAAGTTCTAATCTAACTACCCATTTTTCACCTTTTCACATACTCATGCATTTTCTTTTTCATTTCACAACACTTATGCATTGATTTTATTGGACCTTGCCTTGGGGCATTTTGTCCCCTTTTTATTATTTTTTTCTTCTTTTTTTTTTCTATTTTTTTTTTCTTTTCCATATTATTTTTTTTTCTTTTTCTTTTGTTTTTCTCATTTTTTTCTTTCTATATACAAGAACATCAATGCATAAGGTCTATACATTTAATCAATACATGAGCATGTACCCAATTCCCAATATTTACAACAAAAATTACAAAACTACCCTTTTATTCTCCCAATGTCCCAAGATTTCCCACACTTAAATGACACACACACACTAGCCTAAGCTAATCAAAGATCCAAACTAAGGACTTTTCATTGGTTTTCCGCCTTAGGCTTGTAATGTGCTAAAATAAGAATAAGTGGGTTAATCGTAGGCTCAAAATTGGCTAACAAAGGAAGATAAAAGGTAAGGCTATTTGGGTAAGTGAGCTAATAAAATGATGGCCTCAATCACATAAATGCATGAATACACAAAATAATGGACATGAAGAATCAAACAAATCAAAGATTACAATCATAGGAAGAGAATAATGCACACAAGAAGAAAAATAAGTGGTTATAAGATGTAACCACACCGTTAGGCTCAAGTCTCACAAGCTTGTGTTCTTAGCTCAAAACATGATCCATAATGTATATAATTCAAGCAAGTTCTATGAAAAGTTTTCCACTCAAATCAATTGGTGCCCTATAGATAGAAATCCTTGGAAAATTTCATTATTTTGACTAAGCTTATTGTGTATATATATGCAAAAATAAGAAAATGCAACAAAAATCCTAGAATAATGTTTCCAACCACTAGCCATTCCCTTTTTGCTTTTAAAGCCACAAATATGTCTAAGTTGACCATCCGTCTCAAGCAAACCATATTCAAGGGGAATAATAAAGCTTGAGTATAAGGAATTTACCCACTTGAATGAAAGAATGGATGGTGGTGGCTTGGGGAGAGGTATCTCCAACGTGCTAGCAAGCTTTACTCCCTTGTGTTCTTCCTTGTTAATCTCCACCTCTTCATAGGCTTCCTCACTTCCAATCCTTTGTTCATCAATTTCATCTAACTCTTCAACATCACTCAAGTCATAAATGGGAGGTTGAGAGAAATCTACCTCCACATCACTTTTAAATTCATTGGGAGAAGGTTCTTCAAATTCAAAGGATTCTTCACCAAGAAGATTGGGTGCACGATCTTCATCGCCAAGGGAACTCAATTCTTGCTTCATTCTCTCCAAGTCTTCATATAGAATATGCCTCGGAGGTTGTGCACATTCCTCCTCAACATCAAATTTACTCTTCTTGGAGGGATTTTCTTTGATTTTAGCTTCCCATGGAGGTTCCGCATCTCCTAAGTCTTCAACCACTTCTTCCTTTTCTTTAATAATCATAGGCTCCTCCAATTGTTCTAACACAAAGTAGCATTCCTCCTTTTCCACCGGAGTTTCCAATCTCTCCTTCATGCTAACCGGTTTACCACCGCATCCAAGGCGGTCATGAATTGTTGCACATCCCTTGTCATCTCCTCATGTCCTTGAAGAAGAACACCAAGGGTTCCATCCATTAGAGGTTGGAGTGGATAAGAAGGTTCATTGTCTTGGAGAAAGGGTTCATTATAGGAAGGTGGTTCTTCTTGGTGAGGTGGTGGTGTGTATTGAAGTGGTTCTTGGGAGTAGTAATCTTGGAATTGTGGTTCCATGTATGGCTCATATGGTTCAAAAGGAGGTTGGTATGGTGGATATAGATTAGGGTCATATGGAGGTGTTTGGTGGAAGGAGGCTTGTGAGTATGGTTGAGGTTCATGTTGAGGATATGGCTCATAGGCATATGGTGGTGGTTCTTGAAAATCACAAGGAGATCCACCATAGCCACTTGATTGATATGCATCAAAGAATGGCTCTTCTTCATAGTGCATTGGTGGAGGTTGTTGCCAAGAGGATTGATCATAAGCATATGGCTCCTCCCACCTTTGGTTATCCCATCCTTGACACACATCTTCATTGTAGCTCCCATCACCTACAACATAGTTGTAATCACACTCATAGCCAAAATGAGAATTCATAATGGAAAGAGAAAACAAAAA
>NC_029793.2:120815169-120816545 GCF_000816755.2 Arachis ipaensis
TGCAAGTAAAAATCCTAAAATCCTAGAATGAAATGCAAAAGTATTGGAGTTAGAAATTTGTCACCCAAGATCGCCGATCGGTCGGATGACCTCCCCACACTTAAAAGTTTGCACCGTCCTCGGTGTACTCAAAGATGAGCAAGGGGGTACGGCGAATCTCCAGATTGCTGCGTGTTCTTAGTCTTGCTTCCATGTTTGCTTGTGGTGCATTTATCATAAAATATAAAAATATAACACCATAAGATGAGAAGATATAAAAGCAAGGAAGCATACATTGTTGGAATGAGGTAAATCACTAGAATGAGGAGAGTGAATTAGTGTGACATTAAGAAATATTAGGTGTGTGAATTCTAAATTGCGCGGTTTAGAATACACATTAGCATAAAAGCTATGTCACAAAAGAAGCATGCACTTCACTTATCCTAGTGTGCTTGAGATGCTTTAAGTAAGCTTGTAAGGTAAGACAAGCATTAGAGAAGTATGAAAGCATTCAAGTCAAACATATGGATGGATATAATCATGAAATACAATGCATTAAGGTAAATGCACAACATCATCCATCAAGAGGTTGCCTAATCAAAGAATACGGTTCAAATCACATGGTGGCCAAATCATGCAATTCAAAAGAATTACAAGTTCAAAGGCAATTCTCATCACTTGGTAGTTTTCAAAAGGTAAGCATGAAAAACTCAAAACCAAGTAACAAAATATAACCTCAATCATAGAATCCAACAAAGATTATCTAAAAACATTCATGCTAAAATAGCATTTAGGCAATAAGGGATATAGCAATGTATAGTAAACAAGGTCAATACTCCAACACTTATGATGAAAAGAGAAAATAAAATGAAAACTAAACTAAAACTAACTAATCAACTAACTAACTAACTAATTTGTTAACTAAAATAAATGGTTGTCAATGGTGTTTGGAAGTGTTAGATGAGGGGTAGTAGGAGGGAAAAAGAAAGGAAAAAGGGAGAAATGGAAGGAGGAGAAGAAAAGAAATGGATGGAAGAAAGGGCATCCACACGCACGCACGCATGGCGCACGCGCGTCGTTGGCTTATTTCGAGAGTGGCGCGTACGCGTCATGTGCGCGTGTGCGCAAGTGGTGTTTGTGCCAGAGGCACAACGTTGGCGCGGCGCAGGCACAACTCTCTGGAAAATGTATGGAGGTTGGAACTTCTCAATCCACGCGTACGCACGCATGGCGCGCGCGCATAGATGGTCGAAAATGCTGTAAGTGCGCGTACGCGCCATGTACGCGTACGCGTGGATGGTGCTCTGTTTTTCATGTTTTTTTTTTTTTTATGTTTTTGCACCAATCCAAGCATTCCAAACCTCCAAACAGCTACCAAAACACCATAAAACCTTATT
>NC_029793.2:120816550-120884372 GCF_000816755.2 Arachis ipaensis
AATCTAAGAACTAAACCTAATCCTAATCCTAATTCTAGAGAGAAGTGAGAGCTTCTCTCTCTAGAAACTAACTCTCACTACTAAACTAAGCTAAAACTAAACTAATGATAACTAACACATGTTTCCATCTTCACTCCTTGGGTTAAATAGCATCAGAAATGAGTTGGATTGGGCCCACAAGGCTTTAGAATTCGTTGGCCACGTTTTGCTTTAAGTGAACTAGGTGGCAGCAACGGCGCGTGCGCGTACTTTGCGCGTGCGCGCCACCATACGTGTAGCAACTATGGCAAATCTTATATTGTTTCGAAGCTCCGGATGTTAGATTTTCAACCCAACTAAAACCGCATCATTTGGACCTCTGTAGCTCATGTTATGGCCGATTAAGTGCGAAGAGGTCGGCTTGACAGCTTTCCGGTTCTTCCATTTCTTCATGAGTTCTCCAACTTTTCATGCTTTCTTTCTTCATTCCCTTGATCCAATCTTTGCCTCCTAAACCTTAAATCACTTAACAAACATATCAAGGCATCTAATAGAATCAAGGTGAATTAAATTTAGCTATTTTGAGTCCTAAAAAGCATGTTTTCACATTCAAGCACAATTAAAGGAGAATATACAAAACCATGCTATTTTTTGAATAAATATGGGTAAAAGGTGATAAAATCCCCAAAAATAAATACAAGATAAACCCTACAAATGGGGTTTGTCAAGATGTTATTGTGGATTGGTGTAACATAGATAAGTCGGCTTGTGTGCTTCCGAGTTTAGAAAGAATGTCTGCTCTGTGATTTTGTTCTCATGGTATGTGACCTATTTCAAATTCAGTGAATTTGGAACTTAAGTCTTTGACGAGTTTGAGATATTTAGAAAGGACTGGATCTTTTACCTGGAATAGTTCATTTACCTGTTGTACTACCAGAAGTGAATCGCAATATACCTTGATACTGGAGATTTGGAGATTTAAACAAAGTCGGAGTCCAGCGACGAGGGCTTCATATTCCGTTTAGTTGTTGCTGGTTTTGAAGGATAGATGTATTGAATGTTCCAGGATAAATCCATCATTGCCCTCAAGTCGAATGCCTGCTCCACACCCTTGAGTGTTAGATGAACCATCAGCATGTAATGTCCATTGTATTTTGTGGTCGTCTTCAGTGGGCATTGTTAATTCTGCTATGAAATTGGCAAGGAATTGGGACTTGATCGGTCCTCTGGCTTGGTATCTGATATCAAATTCGGATAATTCTACCGACCATTTTACAAGCCTGCCCGCAATTTCTGGTTTTTGTAGCACCTGACGTAATGGGTGGTCGGTTCGAACATGGATGACGTGGCTCTGAAAATAAGGTCGGAGTCGTCTTACCGAAAATAGCAATGCTAATGCTAGTTTTTCTATCCTCGGATAGTTGATTTCAGCGTTTTATAGTGTTTTGCTGACAAAGTAAATTAGATGTTGAACTTTGTCCCTTTCTGTAACAAGAGCAGAGCTTATTGCCCAGTCAGTAACTGATAAATACAAATATAAATTTTCCCCTCGTAAGGGTTTTTGTAGAATCGGCGGTCGTGAGAGAGTTGTTTTCAGGTTAGCGAAATCTCGCTCACAATCGTCATTCCATTGAAAAATAGTTTTCTTTTTCATGGTTTGGAAAAAAGGAATAGATCTTAAGGCTAAGCATGGGACAAATCTTGCTAGGGTAGCAAGTCTTCCTGTTAAGCGTTGTACTTCCTTTAATGTCTTCGGACTTGCCATCTCCAAAACAGCTCGGCACTTGTCAGGGTTTGCTTCAATACCTCTACTTGTTAGTAAGAAACCGAGGAATTTTCCACCTTCAACAGCGAAAGCGCACTTTTCGAGATTCATGCGCATGTTGTAGGATCGGATCTGGCCAAAGATCTCGGTTAGGTCGTTGATGTGGCTGTGGCCAACCTTGGTCTTGGCGACCATGTCATCAACGTAGACTTCTATGTTGCGGCCGATTTGTTTAGTGAAGATTTTATCCATGAGACGTCGATAGGTCGCTGCTGCATTCTTTAGTCCAAAAGGCATAACTTTATAACAATAGTTACCAAATTCAGTGATGAATGCCATTTTATTTTGGTCAGAGGGGTGCATAAGTATCTGATTATAGCCCGAATACGCGTCCATGAAACTTAAGGTGGCATAGCCAGAGGCGTTATCCACCAAAGAGTCAATGGATGGTAAAGGATAAGAATCCTTCGGGCATGCCTTATTTAAATCAGTAAAGTCGATGCACATGCGCCACTTACCATTTTATTTCCTTACCATAACGACGTTGGCGAGCCAAGTAGTGAATTTGATCTCTCTGATGAAGTCGGCATTAATCAGCTTCTGAGTTTCCTCTAATGAGGCTTGTTTCTTTTCTTCGCCGAGGTTTCTCTTCTTCTGTTGAATTGGTTGGACAGAAGGATTGATAGCCAGCTTGTGGCTAATGATCTGGGGGTCGATGCCGGGCATATCAGAGGGCGTCCAAGCAAATAAGTCGGCATTTGCTTGTAAAAAATTTTCTATCGCATCTAGTTCGTCCTTGCTTATTGCTGTACCTACAAAGGTGTATTTGTTAGGATCCTTGTTGAAATGTATTTTTCGTAGCTCACCTGTTGGTGTAGGTCTCTCAAGGAAGTCCGCTCTAGGGTTTAGATCGGCGAGCTCCGAACTGCTAGCGGTGCTGAGGACGTTGTTGATTTGAGGTTGTTTTGGTCCGTTTTGAAACTTCATTCTGATGTTATAGCAATGCCGTGCTTCTTTGTGATCCCCATGAATGGTTACGATATGTTCGTCCTGCACAAAAAACTTGACACAAAGGTGAACTGTGGATACTATTGGGCCGAACTTGTTTAAGAAAGGTCGGCCAAGTATAAGGTTATATGGGCTGAAGCAATTGACTACTAAGTACTGAATATCATATGTTTTAGATAGAGAGTACTCACCCAGTGCGGTTCTCAACCACACTGATCCCAGTATTGGGACTCGTTCACCTGAGAAACTGACGAGGTCTCCTCCTGTTGGTTGCAGGTTATTGTCGCTTAGCTTCATTTTTTGAAATGTAGAGTAAAACAAAACGTCGGCGCTGCTCCCTGGATCTAAGAGTACATTTTTTACTAGTAGATCTCCCAATTGAATTATGATGACTACGGGGTCGTCTAAGTTTTGAATATTGGATTTGAAATCTGCTTGTGTGAACGTCATTTGGGGGAATTGAGGGTTTAGTTGGTGGTCCTGTTGTGCTCCTTGTACCGAGTATATTGTTCGGAAAGATCTTTTCCTAGCCAAGTTGGATGAGCCCCCACTGGCACCTCCTCCTGAAATACAATTGATGATACCTCGTGGTTGGTCATACTGGGTCGAGGATGGCTTGTCCTTTCCTCGGCTTGGTTGTTTGGATGGATTATTGCCTATAGAGGTTGGAGTACATTTTTGAATGTGTCCTCCAATATACTTGTCAAGGTGCCCTTGCCGAGCCAACCGTTTCAAGAGGTCTTTTGCGACGACACATTTGTCGGTTGTGTGGCCGTGCTTCTGATGGAAGGCGCAGTACTTAGATTTGTCGACGTATTTTGTATCCTGATATGTCCCCGCCTTTCTTGGTGGTTTGATTAATTTTGAGTTCAGGATCTCTTTGATTATATCCTCCCGTTTGGCGTTGAACTGTGTATAAGAGTCAAAACGAGGGGTTAGTTTAAAATTTTTCTTACTGTTATACACTTTTTCCTCGTCTCTGTAGTTCGTTTTGTCGGACTTCCGAGCTTGTCTCAGCTCCTCAATATCAATCTGGCCTTTCGCTTTCTCTCGAAACTCGACGAGTGTTTTCGATTTAGATACGGCGATCGTCTCTTGGAATTTCCCAGGTCGAAGTCCGCTTTTGATGGCATGAAGGTGAACTTCAGGGTGGAGGTCAGTTATGCTTATGGTGACCTTCGTAAAACGAGTCATATAGTCTTTCAGGCTCTCATTTTGTCCTTGCTTAATTGTATTCAGATAGTCTGAGTCGTGCAAATAAATTGCGGAGCCAGCGAAGTGGTCCTCAAATTGCTTGGCCAGTTGTTGGAATCGCGAAATTGAACCTGCAGGTAAAGCACAAAGCCAATCAAGTGCAGGACCGTCTAAATAATTTGGAAAACAATGACACAAAACGGTATCAGATGCACCGTTGACGATCATTATTGATCGGAATTTCTTGATGAACTTTTTCGGGTCTCTGAGCCCATCATAAGGTGTGAGGGTCAATGGTAAAGTGAATCATCGTGGTAATTCGAAATTCATCACGTCTGATGTGAAAGGGCCTACAAGCTCGTCTGGTTCCTCATTCTCGTCTTCCGGCTGGGCATCCTCGACTTGAATGGTCTCAGATACATGAGTGGGGTTTGAATGATGTTCGGCATCCTCTGGCTGAGGTTGACGAGTGTTGTTATTTTCAATTCGGCCATTGTTCAACTCGGTGATCTGGGCGGCCATTCTCTGATTTTCTTCTGCCATACGTTGATTTGCTTGTTGCAGCTCGGTCACCATCCGGAGAAGTTCGGATGGGGTAGGAGGCAGTGCGTCAGCCATAGGTACAGGCGGAGGAATCGAGACCAAAAGAGGAAAAAATTTATCTCTTCGGCCCCACAGTGGGCGCCAGTTGTTCTTGCCTGTAGAATAAGTCGGCTCCTTGTTTGGAATGTCTGCCGAGCTATCTCCTCGGAAGGCTGCACTGCTAGCTCGTCAGTTCCGAGCTTTTCCTTTCAACTTGCGGAAGCGTGGACAATGAAGAGGAAAAGAGGGGGGAGTGTACCTGCAAAAGTCACTTAATTTATCATATTATATTTTTAATTATTAAAAATTTAGAATACAACATATCATATATTAATGAGACACAACTAGAAAATGAATTAATACAGACAGATTTACAGACAAATTTAGTCTTTATTATAGACAGATTTTTGGTTACCGACGAAATTATCGACGGATTTTGTCTTTCTGTAAAAGCCCAGTCGGAAATTATTTACCGACGGATTTATTTCCGTCAGAAAATTACCGACGGATTTTTACCAGTTACCGACGGATTTTCCCTCTGTAAATTCTCCATCCATTTCCCGAAGTCGACGAACTTTTCGACGGATTTTTCGTCGGTAATTACAGACGGATTTTCCGTCTGTAATTACAGACAGATTTTCCATCTGTAATTACAGACAGATTTTCAGACGGATTTTCTGTCTATAATTATAAAATCATCTCACACTCTTATTACAAACAGAAAATCCGTCTGTAAATCCGTCAGTAAGGTAAAATAATTTTTTTTCAATTACAAAATAAACTTATTTTCATACAAAATAAATATAAATTTAATACAAATTTTTATCTAATTTGTATTCGAATATTTATAATATTTCAAAAAATAAACAAATTCATCGTATTATCAAAATAAAAGAAAAATACTATAAACAAACAAGTCAATATAATTCAAAATATAAACAAAATATTGATACATCAATTATAATAACAAGTAACAACCATATATCAACAAAGTGTATTAATACATCAACTATTGTCCTCTAATTAAGTCAAAATATACAATAAGGTTGCTTAATTAGGTTCTAAAATTGGAACTTCATATGTACAGAAACCATTCATCATTATTGTGTCCATTGATTCAAACAGTGGGGTCATGAATTGATCCTCTCCCTCAGGCTTCTCTGCCTCCTTATATTTTTCCATTTCTCATCTGTTTCTCAAGTATCAAATTCTGACAAAAATAAAAAAATAGTGACAACATAATCTATATACAATGTATTCTTGAGATGAATAAGTGAAGCTCACCTCAACATCTGGTCTAGTTCCAGTGAATAACTTGGCAATTTCATGTGCCTTTTTCTCTTCCAGATCAGTTTGTAACCAGTCAAAAAGTAAATAAGTTTATGGTATAAGACATGAAAATCAACTTACTACTAGCTTGAATGCACAGCCTTCGCAAATAATATGACCATGGGTCAGTCAGAGAGAGAAACCAAATAATTATTACATTCAATTACATTTGATATGCAGCCATCATTATAAGATAAAAATAACAGACCAAACTCAAAATAGAACTGGCAAAAGAGGCTAAAATCAAGTGTATATATTTTTTGAATGTACCTCTAAGTCAATGAGCCAACTATTGGCTCCTGATCCGGATCCAGGGTGAAAGTGATAGGCTGGCAATGTTCCATCCAAACATACTGCAAATGTTCCATCCAAATATTTATTTTATGTTCCATCCAAACATACTACTAGGAAATTGAAGTATCCCACTACGGGGACGGAAGCCCTTATAATGGGAATTCCCATTGAACTTAATAATATCATTTTCTTCTTTCCAATTTCCCTTTTTTTTATTGCATTTTCATATACCATTCCTCATAATATTTGCTTATCTTCTGCTGCATTCAAGGGCTTATTACCATAATCGCTGCCACAATATTGCACAGTGGCAGTTGCAGCTGCATTTGGTACAATTTTCCATATCATAAGAGAACTGCACCTGTGACTGCAGCTGCAATTTAAAATCGATTCTTGGTTTAGGGTATCATTTTGGGATACAACGTTATTCCTCCACTAGATGAAAATTGAGATAGATAAATGTGCAGGGCATTGAAATTTTGGATAACAGCTTGGTTTAGTCATGTTAGTCCTGAAATAGGAGAGTATTGTTAAATTGTGCTAATCATGTCAGCTATTAGGTGGAAGTAGTGTAAGAGCATATAATAGTTTCACATGTGAGGATTTTACACAGATATGAATATCAGTCAGGTTCTATAATTTAATTCCGTCTATTTTGGCTTCATTTAAGCAGGTAAAACCAACCAGTAACTACCTTCTCTTGTGTCCCATTGATATAGGCCTCTAAGCTTCCAAAAGAAGAGAGGCATTATAGCTATTTGAATCACCAGAAGTATCATATTTCATTTTCCCTTCATGACAGTTTCCCTTCATATAAACCAACTTTAATTAAAGGTCAATTAAAAAAAAAAGAACATTACTTCACTTTTCAAGTATTTTAATTCTCATATCTAGAATTTTGGTTCTCACTGATTCAAAACTGAATTGTTAAAGCTAAGCTCCAGTTTGATTCTTCTTTTTCCATTGAAGCAAATAAATAACAAACTTTGCTACATTCACTGGCACTAGAATAAAGGGCTACAAATTGATTTAGACTCTTCCTATTTCTTTTCAATCATGCTAGGTATATAGTGTATATTAAAAGAAATGTCATGTACATGCACAAAGTGCTCCACCAAGAAGAGGTACCTAGAACCAATCAATCAGAAGAAAAACACACATACACACAAATAAGAGCTAATTAATAATAAAAGGAAGAAATTAAGGAAGAAAAACTTACCATACCCCAAGAAAGGCCCTTCCAAGCTTGATGATCGGATTTTTTGATGTATTGCCAGACTGAAAATAAAAAGTAATAAAAGATTATAGAAGCTTCAATAGTTATATTAGTCAACAATTTAAGCAACTGACAGAATGGAAGAGTAAAAATAAGTGTTACGTAACATAAATTCGTTGCTGCTACATAACTTACAAAGCATATTCAATAGGAAAAAGCAACTAATATATCTGGAACTTAGGATTCAAACAAACAAATTTCATGAAATCTTATGGAAAACCTGAAATATACCATTGGCATACTGCAAGAGCAACTAATCTGACCAAGTTGATCCCAAGAATATTCATGAGAATTTCCACATTTGTGGCAGTAACCAATATAGCCATAATGCTTACAATAACCATATGAGTTATAAATCAAATCAAGGGAGTAACACAAACAAGATCAAATGTGCAACACAAGTAGAGAAGTACATTACCTACTGTCATGAATCTTGCCACGATTTAATCTGAGTAAGACTCTAAAAATAAGTCCGTGATACGCATAGTACGAAAACAAGGGAGTAATATGATACCCTAACACTGCAGCCTCCCTGGCAGCTCCACCTGTAAGCATTTGCGAACCAACCTCATTCGAATATGGCATAGGGCACACATAGGCTCCATATGCAGCTAAAGAACTAGCAATAAAAATAGATAGTAGTTACAGAACATGTCAAAACTTGCCTAGTCACATTGAATTTCCCAGAACAAACACAAACCAGGCACTGCAATTTTCACATGTTTATACATGGACACTAAGATTAGTCCAACTTGGTCACAACATATATCAAAACTACTAAAATCGTCTCAAACCAGCCATCGCAACTATCACATGTTTAAACAGACACCAACACTTGTACAACTATGTTATAAAACATCATCAAAACTAGGGAAAGCATCACAACCAAGCAGCTATAGGGATGAAGAGGAACATGAAAATGATACTAGCATAGTTGCTAATTTTTGTACTTTAGCTTTAGATTTTTCATTTGAAAAATCATGAAATACTTTTTGAACCACAGCTCTTTTAGGAATAGCAGCATACCTGAAAGAAAAAAATTATGGTTTTCAATGAAAGAAAAAAATAGACAACCATCAAGATACTTTGTTATTCCCCTAATTCTCTATTCCACTGAGAAGCTGCATCCATTTGTTAACCATGAAGATCATTGTGTTAGCGTGATTAAGATCTATGTTAGCAACTTGTTCTTTCTAGTTTTGCATCGTGAAGCAAGACACTAACATTATTAATAGTTGGGAATAATTTTCAGGCAATATTATTCACAGGAAATGATAGCTCATATCAAAATTCAAATAAAGCATCTACTCTTATAAGATTATTTAGTTATGGCAAATGAACCAAGCATTGAAAACACAAAACAGTATTTGATTAAGGAAATTAGGGAAACATAGCATTTTTTGTTCAGGGTGGCCACCTTGAAGAATCAATGGAAATAACTAATTATTATTACAATTTATTTGTTTATTAACATAAATCATGACATGGAGTTGTGGGCACAAACCCTATGGAAGTTGAATATCAAGTCTAGTTCACAGATCTGCAAATGGTGATGCAAGCAATACTGAATTAGAAAGATATGAGAAAACGCTATATTCTGAGGAAGAGAAGAATGGTACATTAGGGTCTGAATGGTATAAACAAACTCAAATTCATTAACCTTGATTTCAAATTTATACCCTCCAAAAAGATAGAGAATGAACTATGAAGTGTTGTTTAGTAGTGTTTACCTCTGGAAGCATTGACGAGAGCGAAGAAGCTCTGTTCAAGGTCATGGATGAAATCACCTTTCTTCTTTGACAAGAAGAGCTTGATGCGACGGTAGCTTTCAAACATGGTTCGAACCTCATCTTTGTTCCTCTGCTTGGTGACGACCTCATCCTGTGACAGAGGCGGAGGAGGAGGAGTAGGCGGACGAGCTAGGGTTTAAGGAGATTGTGGCGGCGGTGCTAGCGGCGATGGTGTGGTAGTGGGGATTCTGGGAGAGTGTCGTGATTTCGCTTCTTCAATGGCTGCTCAGCGGACGCCATTCATTATGGTTAGTACCGATGAATGAGCGATCGATGTTGTAGTTTTATAAAATCGCAAAGGTAGACGAAGGCGACGAAGACGGTGGCGGAGAAATGCACATTAGGGTTTGAAAGGGAACGACGCGAGCAACACACATAGAAGAGCCAGGAAGGGGTGTGACGGGGCGATGGAAGTTCAGTGCAATGGAGGTTCGGTGCGGCGACAGCGCAAGGTGTGGTGGCGGCGCAAGGCTGAGAAGTGCCGCCGATAGAGCATTTGGAGGGGAGGGTGTGGATGTGCGGGGAAGAATATGTGAAATGAGGAGGATTTCATAACGCTGAACTTTATTTTAATATTTCTGACGGAAAATTTTAAATTACAGATGGATTTTTCGTCTGTAATAATTTAATAAACACAGCGTTTTGTTCCATTTAATTATAGACGGATTTTTCGTCTGTAACTGTTTTTTACAAAAAAAAACTTAATTTTTTCGACGGAATTACTGAGGAATTTTCTTTTCCGTCTGTAATTTATGCTAATTCATTTTTTTGGTTTTCTGACAAAAAATCTCTCTGAAATTCCGTCTGTATTTTCGTGGGATAAAATCTGTCGGAAATATCCATCTGTAATAACTAGTTTTCTAGCAGTGAGACTTTTTATAATTTAATTTTCATATATATTATTGCAATTAAAGACTAATTATAATAATATACTTTGAATGTCATTAATGTTAATTAATTTTTCTTTGTAATTATTAATTTATTAATTATTTTCTTATTGTTTCACGTACATGATATTGTAGAAGTTGGAGTAATCTAAATTTTAATTGTCATTAATTTTAATTAATTTTTTTATAATCACTAATTTATTGTTTCACTTAGGTAATATTTGTTTTATATTTTTCAAAGTGGAATAATGATTCTAGTTTTTTAATACAGATATTTCCAAATGTTACCATAATTGAATTTGAAAAAAAAATATCAAATACTTAAATTAATTTATTCAATTTACAAATTTACTTATAAAGTCCATAAGTGTATACATATAATATCCATAATTTCATATTAATAACATCCATAATTTTGTGTTCATAACATTCATAATTTCATACATATGATGTCCATAATTAATAATTTTTTACAATTAATATTATAACACCCTAACTTTTAGCACCTCATGATCGCACTAAAAATTCAGGCGTTACCTACCTCTACTCCATTAATTTATTACTATATTTGTTTAATATTGAGCTTTCGCGAATATAAACTGAATTTTAATTAAAAAATAGAAAAAGTCTTTACTTTAAACCACATAATCACATAATTATAGTTTGAGTCTACCCCGGAAGACTCAAACTATAATCTGAAGCAAATGGAATCACACTACTACATCTACCTAGGCAATCATAATTCACCACATCCTGGAGCAAGTAGAATCACACCACTGTATCTACCTAGGCAATCACAATTCACCACATCTCAGAACAAGTGGAATCACACCATTGTATATACCCAAGCAGGTATACCTCATCAGACTCAGTCTCATTGTCATTTTCATTATCAACATCATTCTCAATCTCATTAATAATCCACTCTTTAATCTCATCTCAATTCATTTTCAATCTTAATTAAGCTTATTCATTAACACCCGTTATCATAATTATTTACCATTCATCATCAAATTATTCCTCATCATACTCCACTTCACAATTTGTTCATCCTTATCAATTCACCAACACATTTCATTAACTCTCATTTCTAACTCCTCTATCCTTAATTACACTGGCTCTAGACTCGTATCGAAATTTATAAAGGTTTAAAAGGCTCAATGAATGGTTGAGAACTTAAAAATTCACTTTTCAAAAAAATAGGGGTGGTCGCGTATGCATGTACATGTTCGCGTACGCATGTACATGTTCGCGTACGCAAGAGTGCAAATTTTCAAAACTCGCGTACATGGACAACCTTCGCATATGTAGAAGGTTTGGGCAGTAGAGCTTGCTCGCGTATGCATGAGCGTAAATGTGACAAAGTCGCGTACACAGCCCATGTTCGCGTACGCATGACATATCAGAATGGGAGAAACCTGATATGCTGTAAAAACCAGTTTTTTAGTCCACATTTCAAACCTTCGTAACTTTTTCCGTAAAATTCATTTATCAACCATTTTTGAACCGTTGGAAAGATCGATAAATAAATTTTTAAAAAAATATAGTTTTGTAAAATTTCTAACTCCGAGGATTGAGTTACGACTTGCCGAAGTTGGCCAAAAATCAGTTTGAACCAAAAAACAGAATTTATCAATCTTTCCAAAAGTTCACAAGCCAAAAAAGTCTTTAACTCAATAAATGACCCCAAACCAATCAATTTCACAATCAACCAAACTCAAACCTACTTCATTCACACATTTCACTCCATTCTTATTCATAAGTCATAACCATCGTTAGTGATCACCATACCTCAATCATACTTAATCATTATCCTCTCTCTTAATATCGAAATCACCACCAGGCTCAATCAAAACCAATTGTTATTAATCACATCTCAATTTTAAGTATAACCTTCAAACAATTTACCGAACTTACCTTCAAACCAAACATCACACAATTTTTATCATATTCTTCAACATAACTCTCTTTCTCTCAACTCTTATTTAATTCCATTAAAACCTCAAACTCGCTCTCCTACCCCCAAACTCTTGAATTTGTAATTAATTTAATTTTTAAAATCTTTAGCTAGTTAATCAAATTTCTTTTCGTTGTTATTAAAAGTCAAATAAGTTAAAATAAATCACAAATCAACCAAATCATAAAAATTTGATTCTCTTTAAAATCCTTAAAAGTATTCAAGACTTATCTCTTTTGATAATTAATTCAAACCAAACTCATTTTTGAATCATAACCAAAACTTTAAATTCTTAAAAAATTTCCGACAGCACCTCCCTTAAAAATCGGAGATTGCCACCCATCATGGGTTCCCTCTTTTCAACTTCAACACAACAAAACCAGTCTTTCAATTTAACGTTTCCAAATCCGTCATTCAAAACTATTCATTATCATTTTCAATCCAAAATCCAAAATCAACGTATTCAGTAAATTTTTCTACCATAAATTAAGAAACCGACCAATCACCAACAAACATAACCTTTTAATCGTAGTAGAAAATCATTTACATCACAGATATTCATCTATTTGCATTAATATACTAAACTTGTTAGGTATTCAAAACCCAAAATATTTTTATTTTAAAACAGTGACAAATCCTTTTTCCCTCGACCCACAACAGCAGCAACTGCATCCACCGCTCCGCTTACTTCCGCAACAACAGAAACAACTTTTATTTCAACATGCAACTTCAATAACTCAATTCTAAAACATCAATGTTGCAAAATTATTAATAACCCATAACAGAACACTAACAACGAGGGTAGTCAAGCAGGGAAACTTACTGCAACAAAAGAACGAAGTAGCAGTGACCTTTGACCCGATTTGGCAGAGGGTTAGACAACTATCTCAAGCGACCACAGTGACCAAAAGATCGGGTGACGGCAATTGTAACAACCATGCAGTGACGATAATGTTTTTGGATTTCAAAAGAACGAAAACTAGAAACAAGACCCTTACTGGCAGTGGATCTCAATCATGGCAGCGCCATTTTCTAGTGACAAAGGCTCGGTGACAGTATCTCCAACAACGGAAATGGAGCTCCGACGATGGCTGGACTCGACAACAATGGCGACACCACTCGCGACGATGACGGCGACAAAACTCGGCGACAGTGACGCAACATCTTCGCCTCCTTCCTCGCGTCGCATCGTCTCTCTCTCTCTCTCTCTCTCTCTCTCTCTCTCTGGCATCACCCATGGACGACAGCGGACAACAATGACGGCAGCAACGAGCTTAAGCCACAACAAAGAACGGCTGAACAACACCGTTCTTCCTTTCTTCTGGCTCTCTCTCTCTCTCTCTTGGTTGGTTCAATGGTGATGGCAGTCGCGACGCTCACCAGCGCCGGTGCGTCCCTTCCTCTCTTCACTTCTCTGTCTTTCATTCTCTCTTCTCTCCTTTATTTCTTTCTTTTGTTTTCTAAAGCTACTAAGTGTTGGGTTTGAGGAATGAGGGTCGCAGTGCTGGGAGAAGAGTGAGGGTGGGTTAGGGTAGAAAAATTAGGGGAAGGATGGGCATTCAACGCCCAAGAGGGACCAGCATTGATGGTGTTGAACGCCAGGGAAGGACCCCCTTTGGGGCGTCCAACGCCCTACTTGGAGCAAGAAGTTGGCGTTGAACGCCAGCCAGGGAGCAATGGCTGGGCGTTCGACACCCTAAGGGCGATGGAAAGCTGGCGTTGAATGCCAGCCAGGGAGCACTGGCTGGGCGTTCAACGCCCATGTGGAGCATAACCTTGGCGTTGAATGCCAGAATAATAGTATTCTGGGCGTTCAACCCCCAACAAAGGTAGGGAGGTTTGACTTTTTCAACCCATATCTTTTCCAAATTTTATCTTTTTAATCCTCTCTTTTAAACAAGAATCTTTCAAACATTATCTTTTAATTTCAATTTCTTTTCAAAGCTTAAAATCTTTTCAAATCTTTCTTAATTCTTTTTGAAATCTTTTTTCAAAATTTCAAATCTGTTTCAATTCTTTTTCATATCTTTTATTAAACTTTCAAATCTTATTCGTATCTTCAATACTTTATATCTTATCTTTTGTTTTATCTTTTTCATATCTTTAATGCTTTAACAATTTTAAAACTTATTTTTCTTATCTTTCACCAAGGTTTAAATCATATCTTTACTATCTTTTATCTATTTAATTTTCGAAACCCACCCCCACGCTTCCTATATATACCATTCGTACCACACTAACTCCCTCATCCATCCTCCATTCCAATTCTTCTCCTCTTCTTCTTCTTCTTCTTCTTCTGTTTGCTCGGGGACGAGTAATACTTTTAAGTTTGGTGTGGGAAGAGCCTTGCTTTATGCCTCAATCGAACTCCATGGCTCCAAAGAGTGGAAGACCCACTTCAAAAAGTAAGAAAGAAGACGACCTACCAACACCAATAGCTATTTTCAAACCTTACAAATTCTACACCAAGCAGCATGAAGAACATTATTATAAAATAATGTGTAAGAGGACAGTGATCCCAGAGACCAGATTCGAATTAAAAGAAGATAAGTACCCAGAGATCCAACAAGAAATCTAGAGAAGAAGTTGGGAAGTTCTGACCAATCCTATCCCGGATGTTGGGATCTTAATGGTGTAAGAGTTTTATGCCAATGCTTGGGTCACCAAAAAGTATGACACTGGTGTGAACCCAAATTCCAAAAATTGGCGCACCATGGTCCGAGAGCGTATCTTGGATTTCAGCCCGGAAAGTATAAGGTTGGCGCTCCAACTACCGTTAATGCAAGGAGACCCACACTCTTACACTAGAAGAGTCAATTTCGATCAGAGGCTGGACCAATTCCTTTCAGACATTTGTGTGGAAGGAGCTCAGTGGAAGAAGGATGCTCAAGGCAAGTCTGTCCAACTAAGAAGGCTTGACCTCAAGCCCGTAGCTAGAGGATGGTTGGAATTCATCCAACGCTCTATCATCCCTACTCGTAACCGGTCCAAAGTGACTATCGACCGAGCTATCATGATTCATTGCATCATGCTTGGGAATGAGGTGGAGGTACATGAGGTGATACCTCAAGAGCTGTACAAGGTGGCAGAAAAGCCCTCCACCCAAGTGAGGTTGGCATTCCCACATCTTATCTGTTACTTATGCAATTCAGCTGGAATTGTCATAGAATGAGCATCCCCATTGAGGAGGACAAGCCCATCACTAAAAGAATTATGGAGCATATTAGAGAGCTGGCACATGGACCATAGCAAGAGATGTAGAGCCGCCTCAACAAGAAATCCCTGAGATGCCTCAAGAGATGCATTTTCCTCCGCAAAATTATTGAGATCAACTGAATACTTCTCTAGGGGAATTGAGCTCCAACATGGATCAGCTGAGGATGGAACACCAAGAGCAGTCTACCATCCTCCATGAAATAAGCGAAGATCAAAGAGCTATGAGGAAAGAGCAACAAAGACAAGGACGAGACATAGAGGAGCTTAAATGCTCCATTGGATCCACTAGAGGAAGCAGTAGCTGCCGTCACTAAGGTGGTCACGTTCCATTCCCTTGCCTATGTTATTTTTCTTCTTTCTATTGTGTTTTATTATCTGTTTCCTATTTCTAGTGCATGATCATCTTTGTTTATATCTTAAGGCTATGAAATATACCATGTATCTCTCACCATACTTAAAAGAAAAATTTATTTGAAAAAGAAAAGTGAAATACATAAACTAAAGTTATATAATAAGAATAGTCTAATTATGTGATGTGGTGGCATTACTTTTACCTTTTGAATGAATGAATTAACAATGCATATTTGATGTTGAAGTTAAGTGTGTTGGCTCTTGAAAGAATGACGGAAAAGGTGAAGTATTATTGGTAATCTAAAAAATCCAAAAAAAAAAAAATTGATTCTTGAAGCAAGAAAAAGAAAGAAAAAGAGAAAGAAAAAGCGAAAAAGAGAAAGAGAAATAAAATGAAAGGATGATAAACCACTATTTTATGGTTTATGTTGTGTTTAATTGAGTGGTTTCATCAAGTCTTTACCCACTTATTTATATGAATAGCATGATTTTACAATTCCTTCCTAAGTTTGTTCTATGGTTGAAAACTTGCTTCCTAAAAGTCTAAAGTGTATATTTTAATTCTCCTTTATACCATTCGATGCCGTGATCCGTGTGTTAAGTGTTTCAGGCTTCATAGGGCAGGAATGGCTTAGAGAATGGAGAGGAAGCCTACAAAAATGGAAGGAACACAAGAAACTAAGGAGATGACCAGCGAGCATCGACGCGCACGCATGGCTCACGCGTGCGCGCAATATGGAGGAATTTGCAGTGACGCGTGCGCATGCCTGACGCGAACACGTGGATTGGAGTTCTGCAAGATGACGCGTGCACGTGCCTGACGCGAACGCGTGACACGCCAAAATGACCAGCGACGCGTACGCGTGACATGTGAGATCTGCAGAATTAACAGAATACGCTGGGGGCGATTTCGGACCGCGTTTTGACCCAGTTTTCGGCCCAGAAACACAGAATAAAGCCAGGGAACATGTAGAGACTCAAGACACATTCACATGTTCTCATTAGGATAGTTTTTAGATTTTAGATCTTAATATAGAGAGGACTACTCTCCTTCTAGGTTTTCTGTACATTCATAGTTTATTAGTTTTATGCTTTTGCTTTTGGATATTGAAGAGTCATCACCTCCGTTGAAGATATTATTCTAGTTTGTTTCCTTACTTACTCTTTTATTTATTTATTCCATATTCTTAATTCTTGTTTAAAGTGGTAATTGGATTATTTTCATAGATTGTTAATGCAAAGGATTACTTTTATTTTAATTAATCTCCAATCCCTATTTTATTTGAATTATTATGTCTTCTTCTTATATTTCTATGAGCGTTATATTCATGTCAATGGAATAGATTTTCTACTTGACATGGGGGTTGATTAAGAGGAGACACTTGAGTTGGAATGCTCAAGTGATTAGTTAAATTGGAAGTTGTTGGCTAATCCTGTATTTACTAACGCTAGACCTTCCCAAGGGAGAGGACTAGGATTTGCGAATAAGAGTTAGCTTAATCACTTGACTTTTCTTTATTTAGTAAGGGTTAACTAAGTGAAAATAATAACCTCTTTATACTACACTTGAGAAGATTCCAACAGGGATAGAACTTCCAATTAATCATTCCCCCAGTCAAGGCTTTTTAATTAGGATATATAATTTTCTTTTAATTACAATTAATTATTTTTCTGTCATTCAACTCTCAAAAATCTCTCAAAAATTCTTGATTAATAAATTAGCATCCTTTTTAGCAACTCGTTGGGAGATGACCTGGGACTCATACTCCCAGTATATTTATTCTAAATTTTGTGACACCTTTCTAAATTGATGAGGCAGATTTTAGTTGGTTAAGAGCTATACTCGCAACGTATTCCCTATATTGATTTCTTAATTAGCCGACTTCTGTCCTCTCATCAATTTTTGGCACCGTTGCCGGGGAGTTGCAGTAGTGTGCTAGATTATTAATTAGAGTACATATTTTTATTTTTATTTTTATTTGCATATTTTATTTTTATTTTATTACCATGAGCTATATGTTTTTCTCATTGAATGACGCATTCACTGCCTGATCCGAGCTTAGCTGCATTTGATCCTGAAATTGAAAGAACCATTTCACGTATTAGGCGAGCTCGACGTAGGTTAGCCTCCAAGGGTGGTGAAGTGATTGTTATCGATTCACCAGTCTCGTCTGAGGGCGAATCTGAACCACCATCTGAGAGCGAAACAAGCTCTTTTACTACTGATTTAGTTGATTCACGTGCAGGTAACATGGCAGAACCCAGGAGAATTACTCTCCAAGAAGCTGGAGCCCCAGACTTCACCCTGCAACCGTATCAGGCGCGTCACCCAAATCTGGTTGTAGATTTCGAACTGAAGACGTCGCTAATCAACTTGATGCCTAAGTTTCATGGCTTACCTGCTCAGGAGCCCATAAAGCACCTCAGGGATTTTCAGACAGCCTGTTCTACTGTTAGGCGTCATGGTGCAGATGAGACTACTATTTTGCTGATCGCCTTTCCGTTTTCCCTGGAGGAAAAGGTGAGGGAGTGGTACTACACTCAACCTGAGGCAGTGGTTACTAACTGGGATACGCTTAGAAGAGAGTTCCTAGACAAATATTTTCCAGCTGAAGTTACAGACAGACTGAGAAAAGAGATCTCTTGCATTATCCAATGAGAGTCAAAAATCCTTTATGAGTACTGGGAATGCTTCAGGAACCTCTTAAATTCATGTCCCCACCACAAGATATATGAGATGGTGTTGATCAGCTACTTCACACAGGGCATGAAGCCTCAGGACAAGACCACACTAGATACTGCAAGCAATGGCTCTATGAAGAAGTATAAGACAACAACAGAAGCATGGCAGCTAATTGCCGATTTAGCTAAGTCCACTCGGAATGCTAGACACAGGAGTCACCATCCCAAAGCTGTTGCAGAAGTTTCTTCTTGCAGTGAGACTACTACTTTCACAAAGGCTATATGTGAGATGACCAATCTACTGAAGCAGATAAATCTGAACCAACAACAATCTCAAACCCCTCAGCACAACATAATCAACAACTAGTTCCCCAAAGAGTATGCGGAATATGTGTTGACTATAGTCATTACACTGATGAGTGTCTGCAGCTCCAACAAGAGGACATCACCTTGGCAGCCACTCACAATTTCTATGACCGCCCAAATCAAGGATACTACCAACAAGGCGGTAACTACAACCAAGGTGGGAACTATAACCAAAGCTGGAGGGACAACAGAGAAGGCAGGGAAAACAATGGAAATCAGAGGTGGGGCAACAACAACAACAACAGACAGCAGAACCAGAACCAACCCTACAGAGCACCTCACCTAAGGCAGTCCCAAGCACCTCAGAATAATCAACAGCAGCCCCCTCAGATCACTTACCCCCCTTCCCCTTCTACTGATGAGATGTTTCGTTCCCTTGCACAAAGATAGCAAGACATGCAGAATTCACTTAATTCTACCTTAAACGGTCTGACCTCTGCTGTAATATCCCTATAATACCCTTCTCTATTTTTTTTCCAAACCAAAATTCTAACCCTAATTTTGACATAACACACTCCTTCACATATTCACCAAAACCCTAGCCGCCCTTACCCCTTCCAATAGCAAAACAAAAGAACAGAAATGGAAAAGAGAAGAGGGGGAGAACCGGAGAGGGAAGAGAAGAGGAAGGAAGGGAGGTGGCACCGGTGGGTGTCACTGCCACCGTCGCCGCTGTCGTGTCATCGCGAGGAAGGCCAGAATCGAGGGAGAGAGAGAGCCGCGCAAGGAGAAGGACGCGTCACCATCCCGTATCGCCGTCGTCACCGTCGAGGTCTTCATCGTCGCCGTCCAAGGAGGTTTGCAAACAGAGGGAAGACGTGTCGTTCTACCCAGAGCTACCACGGGAAGGGTCGTTGCCGTCAAGCTCAGCCACCATCGCCGTCGTTCGTGCCTCCGTTTCGCGCCGCCAGATCTGTCGCCGGGAGAGAAACAGAAATCGCGTGGAGAGAGAAGTGGTCGCAGGGAGGTTCCGCCGCCGTTGAAACTCCGCTGTTGTTGCTGCCATGGCCGCCGCGTCTTTGCCGCCAAGAAACGCCAAGGAGGGACCGTCCGCTGCTGCTTTGTTCCTGTCACCGTTCGGATGTACCTGAACCAAGTCGTCGTTGCCACCGAAGCTGAACTGTTCCTGTCATTATCCCGGTCCAGCCTTTTTCCTTGATTCTGCTCTAGCTTTCATGTCCTATTATGCCACTATTTAATCTATCTTGTCCGTGTTTTAATTCGATTTTAGTTTTGCCTGTTTTAGATTCCCGGGACTATCACTAGCTCCATTCTGTCATTACTCTGGTCCAAATTCTGTGCTCATTCATTTTATTCTACTTCAATCCTTATTATCTTGAATTCGACACTTTGGGTTTGGTCTCTTCGGTCTGTTAGGACCATGCTGTGAGTAGGCTTTACATTTCTAACCGTTAAGCTTTTGGTTTATGCTATTATGAGTCTTTAATTATATTTATAGAACTATTATTGAAGAACTTTGATTTGATTAGAATAATTGATTTATTATAGCTGAATAATTATTTTTATGAAATTCATACTTTAGAAATTTTACATGAGACTATATATATGTTTGATAAAGCTTTATATTATTTTAGAATATTGATTTTTATTCGAATATATACTTTTGAAATATTAAAGTATTTGTTGGCACTCACTTTGAAATTATGAAATATATTTTTATGATTGAGAAAATATGATTTGAAAAGATTTCTGATAAGAAAGTATCATCTGATTGATTTGATTCGATACTTTATATATTTGAGAGATTAAAGATTTATTGTATTTGAAACTATATATTTTGAATTGGTTTGGGAGGCTCGTATTAGAAAACCGTAGTTAACGGCGGTTATGACGTTAACTTAGATGTATCTGACTCAGACTCCAGCTAGCAGGGGTGTTGCTAGCCTAACGTGTAGGCCACACGTTAGATCTGTTATTCTGTTAGGACACACAAGAGGAAAGGGCTACCCATAGAGGTGGAGCCGCCCATGTGTGGACTTTTGATTTGATTTCTGTATGAGAACTCCCTTATTGATTCACCTATTATTATCAACTATTACTTTCTAATTAATATTACTTTGATAATAATATTTATATGGTCTCATGTCGATTATAGATGTATTGTCTAGTCACTGAGTTACAAAACTCACCCCATTTTCTAAAAATATTTTTTAGGAACAAACATTTGACTATGTGAGACTTTCTATTCAAGAGTAACGGTCTGCAATGAGTACCTATTCTTTGTCGAATTCCTAGAAGTGTATGCTCCATATGTCACAGGCAGGATCCAATCATTTTTAGTTATTTTAAATTTTTTTTGTTAAAAATATATAATTATTTAATTTAGAACTTGTAAAATATTTTTAACTTGCTTATTCAACTTATAATTGAGTATGTTAGGCTTGTTATAGGATTATTTTCCTGAGCGCCGGTCATGACTCATTTTGGGTCATGACATCTGCTATACAAGCGCTTGCCTCACAAATTGGATCAATGAATAACTCCAACAACCAGCCTTCAAGCTCTAGTGGAATTCCGTCTCAACCCCTACCCAACCCAAAAGGTGGCATCAATGCCATCACTTTGAGGTCCGAAACCACACTGCAAGAGAGGAATCATGAGGAGCCAAGCTTACAAGAACACGCCCCAGTGGAGGACATGGTTGAAGTGGAGGACGTTGAAGAGGAAGATGAAGTACAGAACATGGTTAAAGAAGAAGCAGTTCAACCAAGGAATGGAGAACCAAAGGAAGCTGAAGATGTGAAAGACGCCATTCCTATCCCATTCCCACTTCTTGCAAGGAAGACCAGGAAGCAGATGGAACTTGATCCTAAAATGGTAGAAATATTAAAAAAAGTTGATGTAACTGTTCCCCTTTTTGATGTTATTCAGCAAGTACCTAAATATGCAAAATTCCTAAAAGATTTTTGCATACATAAGGATAAGATTAATGAATTAGCAACTATTCCATTAGGTAGTTCCATATCTACTTTAATGGGGGATATACCTGAAAAATGTAGTGACCCAGGTCTATGCACGGTTAATTGTACCATTGGGGGTGTAGTATTTTCTGACTTCATGTGTGACTTAGGAGCATGTGTTAGTATAATGCATTTGTCTATATATGATGCTTTGAGGCTCCCTCCTTTAAAAAGGTCAGCAGCTCGTTTTGTGTTAGCAGATAAAAGCATTATTACCGTAGTTGGAATTGCTGAAGATGTGTTAGTGAGCATTAAGGGGCTCACATTTCCCATCGACTTCTATATCCTGAAAATTCCCCCTAATGACTCAGGAAGGCCATCATCAATCCTGCTTGGAAGACCATTCCTGAAAACCTCGAAGTTCAAGCTAGATGCATTTTCAGGAACTTACTCCTTTGAGATAGACGGCAGAGCAGTGAGTTTCAGTTTAAATGAAGCTATGAAGCACCCTCCGGAAGATCATTCTATCTTCCAGTGTGACATCATTGATGAAACTGTAGCTGAAGTTCACCAAGAAGAAGTGGAAGAGAAGCACATGGAGCAAGGTCCAAGTGTGGGGACACCCTCTGAACACATTGAGGACACTTTGCCATTATCACTAGCCCCGGATGATCTAGAGCCTAGCCATGAGCAGAAATTGGAATTGAAGCCCCTTCCTCCACACCTCAAGTATGCTTACCTTGAGGATAATCAGAAGTTCCCAGTTATCATTGCAAGGGAACTCACTTTCCAACAGGAAGAACAGCTGCTTAGTGTGCTGAGAAAACATAAGAAAGCAATTGGATGGAGCTTGGCGGATATAGTAGGCATCAGCCCTCAAGTTTGTGAACACAAAATATTTTTAGAAGAGAGAGCAAAGCCTGTCCATCAGCCTCAAAGAAGATTGAATCCCACCATCTTAGAAGTTGTCAAGAAAGAAGTGACAAGGCTACTTGAAGCAGATATCATTTACCCCATCTCAGACAGCGAATGGGTCAGTCCAGTACAAGTGGTGCCCAAGAAGTCTAGAGTCACAACAGTAAAGAATGAGCATGGAGAGCTCCTGACATCTAGAGTGCAGAATTCATGGAGAGTTTGCATTGACTATAGGCGTCTCAACCAAGCCACTCGCAAGGATCATTACCCCTTGCCATTTATTGATCAGATACTTGACCGCTTGTCAGGTAAATCCCATTACTGCTTTTTAGATGGTTATACAGGTTACTTTCAAATCCATATAGCTCCTAAAGATCAGGAGAAGACTACTTTTACATGCCCCTTTGGAACGCATGCATACAAAAGGATGCCTTTTGGCTTATGTAATGCACTGGCTACTTTCCAAAGATGTATGATGAGCATCTTTTTCGATCTTATTGAGAACTGTATGGAAGTTTTCATGGATGATTTTAGCGTATATGGTGATTCATTTACCCTTTGCTTGGATAGTTTATCTAGAGTATTAGACAGGTGTGTTAGTTCAAACCTTGTATTGAATTTTGAAAAATGTCACTTTATGGTAAAACAAGGAATTGTACTAGGACATGTTGTGTCTAATACTGGTATTTCTATAGATCCAGCAAAGGTAGATGTCATTTCTAGTTTACCTTACCCCTCCTCCGTGAGGGAAGTCCGTTCGTTCCTTGACCATACAGGTTTCTATAGGAGATTCATTAAGGACTTCAGTAAGGTAGCATTGCCCTTATCCAGATTGCTGCAGAAAGAAATTGAGTTCGAGCTGAGTGAGGATTGCATGCAAGCATTTGATAAGCTGAAGATCGCGCTGAATCAAGCTCCAATTGTGAGAGGACCAGACTGGAGCCAGCCATTTGAGATTATGTGTGATGCCTCCAACCATGCAGTAGGAGCGGTGCTGGCTCAGCGCAAAGGTAAAGATCCTTTTGTAATTGCTTATGCGTCTAAGACTTTAGACGCTGCTCAGTCTAATTACACTACTACTGAGAAAGAGCTTCTTGCTATTGTTTTTGCTCTGGATAAATTCCGAGCCTATTTACTTGGTACTAAGGTGGTAGTGTACTCAGACCATGCGGCTCTAAAGTATTTATTAGCTAAAAAAGAGTCCAAACCAAGGCTAATACGTTGGATACTGCTGCTGCAAGAATTTGATTTAGAAATTAAGGATAGGAGTGGTAACCAGAATTTAGTGGCAGATCACTTAAGTCGCCTTGAGCACATTAAGGATGACTCCATTCCTATCAATGATGCTTTTCCATTTGATAGCTTGCATGCAGTATCTAAAGTAGTTCATTGGTATGCACCTGTAGCTAATTATCTAGTTAGCCATACTTTCCCGCCCAATTTTACTAAGCATCAAAGGGACAAGCTGAAAAGCGAGTCTAAATATTATATATGGGATGATCCATATTTATGGAGGTGTGGTGCTGACCAGGTAATTAGACGGTGTGTACCTCAATCAGAATTCCAGTCCATTTTAGAGGCCTGCTACTCTTCTGAGAGTGGAGGACATTTTGGCCCTCAAAGAACAGCTAGAAAAATCTTAGACTGTGGATTATGGTGGCCTACTCTTTTTAAAGATGCTGCTAAATTTTGTAAATCTTGTTTCCCTTGCCAAAGATTTGGTAATATATCCAAGAGGGATGAGATGCCTCAACAGATTTTGCTTTTCTGTAAAATTTTTTATGTTTGGGGCATTGACTTCATGGGTCTATTTCCAAACTCTAATGGTTACCTTTATATACTGTTAGTTGTAGATTACGTTTCTAAATGGGTGGAAGCAATTCCTACCCGTACTGATGATGCTAACACTATTGTTTCCTTTGTTAGAAACCATATTATTTGTCGCTTTGGATCACCACGAGCAATCGTGAGTGATTAAGGCACTCACTTTTGTAACAGGAGATTAACAGGATTACTGAAGAAGCATGTGATTGTTCATAAAGTAGCAACATCTTATCATCCCCAAACCAATGGATAAGCAGAAGTGTCTAACAGAGAGATTAAACGCATTCTGGAAAAGATAGTAAAGCCTCATAGGAAGGACTGGAGTGCCAGGCTACAAGATGCACTCTGGGCATATAGAACAGCGTACAAGACACCCATTGGGATGAGCCCCTTCTGCTTAGTATACGGAAAGGCTTGCCACCTTTCAGTAGAGGTGGAACACAAGGCTTTCTGGGCTGTGAGGGAGTGCAACATGAATTTTGAGGAAGCTGGTGCTGAAAGGAAGCTGCAACTAGCAGAACTAGAGAACCTTCGCCTAGAAGCATATGACAACTCCAGGCGATACAAAGAAAAGATGAAGGCTGTCCATGACAAGCACATAAAAAGGAGAGAATTCAGACCATGGGAGTTAGTTCTTCTTTATAACTCCAGACTGAAGCTCATGCCAGGTAAACTGAGATCAAGATGGGAAGGCCCATACAGAGTAGAAAAGGCAGAGCCATACGGAGTCTTTCACCTGCGTCATCCTTCTAGCTCCAAATTCATAAAAGTCAACGGACATCGCCTAAAGCTTTATCATGGAGAAAAGATGAAGGATCACAAAGAACTGGAGGTTTTCCTCTTGGAAGACCCACCAACAGAAGCAGAATGAGCCTGAAGACTGTCCAACTTAAGGACGTAAAAGCAAAGTGCTAGGTGGGAGACAACCCACCATGGTATGATCGTTCCATTTCAGTATTAGTTTTGTTTTATTCTACTTTTTTTTTTTGTTAATGACTCTTCTCATAATCTCTGCATGTAGCCTGCATTCGCACTTGCATACTGCATACTAAGAAAAGAAGCAGAGAGTCATGCGGGAGCGTGGCTGGAGAAGTGCCTTAGGCACAAACACGCCCACGCGAACACGTCCCTGACGCGTCCGCGTCATTTGAAACTTCAGCTTCCCACGCGTGCAAGTCACCCATGCGCACGCGTGACCCTGCAAAATCAACGTAAAGAGGTATATGGCAGAGAGTTGTGATGGAGTGGGGCTGGAATGATGCTAGAAGCACAAGCCCTATCACGCGAACGTGTGCCCCATCCGTCCGCGTCATTTTTTAAAAAGAGGCCATTCACGCGTGCGCGTCACCCACGCACACGCGTCACCCTAAATTTTGGCAATGTGCGATCAAAACAGCAAGTTGTGCGTACGTGAGGCTGCTTTCGCGCCAATGGCACAGTTCATTTCACGCGAACGCGTGACCCACGCGTCCGCGTCACTTAAAAATCGCGTCACCCACGAGCACGCGTCGCCTGCGCCGCACAGCTTATCCAGATCAACGCCAGATATCTTATCTTTTCTTCCCTAACCTTAATATTTTCTTTTCCCTTCTTATTTCTTCCTTCTCCCTTCTTTCTTCTTTATTCATTCTTATTTTTTTTTACCTTCCCCCCTTAAATTTTCACATCCATTATCAAGGTTCTTTTCCTTTCTTCTTCCCTTTTTACTTTTCCATTATTATTTTTATTATATTTTCTTCTTCTTTTTCTTTTTACTTTCATTATCTATGTTTTCTTTTTCTTTCTTTTTCTTTTTATTGTTTTGATTGGTGTTAGAAATTTAATTGGGTGATTGTTTTCTTCTATATTTTGCTTGTGGATTATTGAGGAACTATTTGACAATTAATATTACTTCTTAAAGGGTTGCTTGCATGTTTAATTTAATACTTTCAAGAACATCTTTATCATGCATGCTAAGTGTTTGTGAAAAAGCTCGTATGGTATTGTGCATTCTTTTTAAATTATTCTACTCTACTACTCTAATGCCTATTTTTCACAAAACCCCTTTTCATATATTATTAATTAAAAATAATTGTCAATACAAACAGATTGTTCATTTGAACGACTTGATAATCAAAATGGGCATTTAATGCTTGATCTATGCTACTCATGCCTTTGCCAGCATGCCAACAAACATCTTGCATATACTTGCCATCACATGCACTTGCTATATTTCCATTGATGAACTTTTCACATGTAGTCGTGACCATGTATTAACGACATCCTTCTTTACCGTGCATTGATTATCACGTGTTCTGTCCTCTTCCTTGCTCGAACCCTTAGCTTTACATGTTACTTTCTTCTTCCCTTTTCAGGATGGCCACCAAGAAAGGTAAAGAGAAAGCTACTCCCAAACCACTAGCAAGGAAAGGAACGAAAAGAACACTAGTGGCAGAGCCATCTTCAACAGCAGTAAAGCCCTCAACAAAGTGAATCAAGAGGATCATCAAGGTTGATAAAAAAGAGAAAGCCTTTCCAGCAAAGGACACTGCGCGGTTCACTAACCGCTACTGTGAGCAGATGTTCCCCATCCTGGCTGAGAGGAACTATAACAATGAGTACCTTCTCATCCTCCCAACCAACATTATTGAATTTGTTGACCCCCGCATTGAGCGAAGGCAATGAAGATTCCTACAGAGACAGCCACGGCAGGTCAACCTTTCATGGGTAGTTGAATTCTACTCCAATTTTCACATGCCAACCATGCAGTCTGTCTATGTACGTCAGAAGCAAGTCCCCATAACTGAAGAGGCCATTCAGCGTGCTTTAGATCTTCCCCCTGCTCCAGAAGGATTGGACGCATTCTAAGAAGCCTCACTCAAGTGCCAGACATACCAATTTGACTGGGACGCCATTCTCAGAGTTATCACACAACCTGGCAGCAGATGGATCTATGGATACCATCGATCCCGACCTAAGGGCATATTGGCTTCAGCACTCACCTTGGAGGCTCGAGTATGGACACAGATTATGTCCCATTACGTCTTTCCGAGCACTCACGAGTCCTCCTTCACTGCAGACATGGCTGTTCTATTCTGGTGTATCCATACAGACCAGCCTCTAAACTTACCAAGACACATCCGGAATGCTATGGGACACGTACAAATTACGGGCAACTTACCTTTTCCCGCCTTATTTCAAATATAGTCTCAGCAGCCGGAGTCTCCTACAGAGCTGGGGACACCAAGACCATGATTTCACAGGATGATCAGTACATCCCCAACGGGAAGTACATCAGGCCTCCAGCAGCCACTACTAGCCGGCCTGTAGAACCAGCCGAAGATATTCCTTCACCTTCCGCATCAGAAGCACCTTCAACAAACCAACTGCTCCATCAGATACTTGAGAAGTTAGACCGGCTTGACCGGAAGGGAAAGCAAAGGGAGCGTCGTAACAAGCGCCGATTCACATACCTCAAGGAGCTTCTTGTTGGTAACCACCCACCTGAAGAAAACCCAGATACCCCGGGCTCCACTTCATTTACCAGCACAGGGAGCCATGACGGTCCCGATTGTGGAGATACTGCTACCAGCCCCCCTTTGTTCCTGACTAATGGCACCGAGGATGGTACAGCTTTAAGTGTGGGGAGGTCGGTCAGTACCTGACTTCCGGAGGTAATTTCTCTTTCTTAACACCAATAAAATAGGATATTTATTTATTTTTCTTTGGTTATGATAGAATAGATTGCATAGTAATAGGTTATTTGCATGCATGTTCTATTTGGTTGAAATATAATAAGTTTCTTTTTAGGACCTTATTTTTGAAAAATTTCACTAATTTAAATCAAAACTTTTCTGTTAAATTTGTTTGAAGATTGTAAATTAGAACATAGTTTAAAAAGCTAAGAACACACAACTTGTGAGATTTGAGCTTAATTACATGGTTACACTATTTAACCATAATATTTTATTCCTGTGTGTTTACTTCTCTATGATTGTAATCTATATTTTGTTCCATCTTATATGTCCAATATTTAATGTGTTATATGCATGCATATGATTGAGGCCATTAATTGTTTTAGCTCACTTATTCCAAAATAGCCTACCCTTTCATTTACCTTTGATAGCCACTTTGAGCCTTTTAAATCCCCATTTGTTCTATATTTTACCACATCACTAGCCTTAAGCGGAAAAACAATTAATTACCCCAAATGAATATTTGGTTAGCTTAAGATATAGATTGTGTGCCAATTAAGTGTGGGAAAACTGTGGGAACTTGGGTTAATGAAAGTATACAATGTTTAAATGATAAAATATTTAGAATTTAGGCGCCTACTCATGTGAAACAGAAAAAAATTAATTAAAAATTAAAACTTCCATGTGCATTGATATGTTATTTTTGTTTTTATATTCTTACTTAAAAAAATAATCCAAAAATATTCAATAAGTAAATAAATAAGGGGACAAAATTACCCCAATACTAAGTTATGTTAAGGAAAAGATCAATGCATATGTGATACAAGTTAAAAGAAAAGTTGATGCATGAGTATGTGATACAAAAGTGGGAAAATTTTGGGTAGCTAGGCATGATCTTAAAAGGATAAAAAAGTGTATGTATAGGTAAGAGCTTAAGCCATTCAAAGATTCAATTTATAGCTCACTTAGCCATATATATACCCTCACCTTTATCTTAGCCCCATTACAACCTTGAAAAGACCTCATGATGTTTGCATTGGTACATTAAATATTTGTTGATTGGTTAGGAGAAGAACAAAGTTTAGAAAGCATGATTAGAGAAGGATAGAGTGATTACCCTATACACTAGAGTGATTAGAGTGCATATACACCATCAGTGAGGGTTCAATGCTTGATTCTATGTTTCCTGCTTTCATGAGCTATCTTCTTACAAGTTTACTTGTTTTTACTATATAATTTGAATTAGTGGAATTTGATTTATGTTTGTTTTGAAGAACTTATTTACTTTTAACCAAGTAGACAGAATCACATAGGTTGCATTGCATTGCATGAGTCTTACTTTTCCCTACTCATTTATTTTATCTCCTTAAGCTAAGCATGAGGACACGCTAATGTTTAAGTGTGGGGAGGTTGATAAATCACTATTTTATGGTTTATGTTGTGTTTAATTGAGTAGTTTCATCAAGTCTTTACCCACTTATTCATATGAATAGCATGATTTTATAATTCCTTCCTAAGTTTGTTCTATGGTTGAAAACTTGCTTCCTAAAAGTATAAAGTGTATATTTTAATTCTCCTTTATACCATTCGATGCCGTGATCCGTGTGTTAAGTGTTTCAGGCTTCATAGGGCAGGAATGGCTTAGAGAATGGAGAGGAAGCCTGCAAAAATGGACGCGAAGGCTGCTGGACGTGGAGGCTGCGGGACGCGGTGGCGGTGGGCTGCTCGACTAGTGGTGGTGGGCTGGTGGCTGCAATGGTTCTCAGCTTCTCACTTCTCAGAGAAGAAAGGAGAGATGAGTGGCTGTGGCTTCAATTGACAATTGGGATTTAGGGTTTTCACTTCAGCACCTGCCTTTTTTCGTTTTTTCTTTAATTTTTATACAAAACGGCGACGTTTTAGAGGATGCATTTCTGAACCGGAAACCCTATGAAAAATCGGACGGTTCTACCGGTTCACTGGTTAACCGCCAGTTCGATTGATTTTTTACCCAGTTAACCCAATTGAACTGGTCGGTCCGGTTCGGTTTTCAGAACCATGTTAATTTGTATTGTGTCATTTGTACAACCCAAAAATGGGTGTGTAGCTCATGTATGATTGTTTCATTAGATAATCAGTTCATTATCATTATGTATGTGATTGTGGTGGTTGTTAAAAGTAAATTTCACTATTGTATTATTGATGATAAACTAACTGTCTAAGCAAGTAACCGAATGATAATTTTTATTGTTCAAATAAAAATATTTTCGCAAATTTTTATTTTTTTGAAAGTAAGAGCTCAACACAATAAAGTGGAGCGATCAGAACTAGTCAAGCAAAAACACATAAAAACCTACATAAAAACCTACTTAAGAATGAAGAAACCCAAACATATAAAGGTCCCCATGTCATCTCCGGCATAGCCATCAACAACAAGAGGAAACAACACCTCTCCACTCATTAACGCTCGTCACGGTCATGTTAATAACTTCTTCAACACCTTTGCTTTGATCGTGGAAGATTCTTCTATTCCTTTCCATCCATATATTCCAAATGATGGCACAAAAACACCTTAGCCGCTACTCACGATTCCCCTTACTCCTCGGTTCCTCTATCCAACTGAGATAGTGCTCTTTCAGCGAACCCGGATAAGACCATTGGTAACCGAATCCTGATATCCAAGCACTCCACACCTGCCAAGAAAATTCACATCCAAAAAACAAGTGATATACATGTTCCAATTCGTTATTACATAACACGTATGCAGTGTCCTCCTGTCTGATAATTCCAAATCAGCTCAGCCTTTCTTTAGTGTTTACCCTGCCTATTAAAACAAACCAAGCAAACAGCTCCACTCTTTGTGGAACCATACCTTTCCAAATGGTGCTTGTGAAGCTGTAGCTGGTCACCTCCTCTGGAAGCCTTTCAACCTGCATCACCTGCACAAATGAGTTAGTTGAAAAGACACCTTGCCTATCATATTTCCAAATCGCTCTATCCTCTCTGTGGTTTACTAATTTCACCGGTCTCAAAGCCTCATGTAATTGATTCAGAAGCTCCAATTCCCACTGAAAAAGCTCTCGCCTCCATTGGAATTTCCAAATCCACTCTATCCCATCCCAAAACCCACAATCTCCAATAACAGATCCACACTGGTTTGAAATAGAGAAAAGTCTCGAAAACCGGTCTTTCAGAGAACCACATAGTAGCCATACATCCTCCCAGAATCGAGTTCATCGCCCATCACCAATCTCCATGGACAGCCCTGTAACCATCTTATCTTTTATACGTTCATTCATGATGTTTAACTGGCATATATCCTTCCAAGGGCCTCCTCTTGTAGGAAGTGCTTGAGTTGATAGCAGCTCATTGGGCTTCATATTATTACATGAACATACAATTTTTTTCCACAACGGGCGCTCCTCTTTAGCGAACCACCACCACCACTTGAACAACAATGCTGAGTTTCGAATCATAGCATTGCCAACTCCCAAGCCACCTAGTTTTTTTGGAGTCTGCACCATTTCCCATCTAACTAATGCCATACCATTCCTACCATCTTCCTTACTCCACAGGAATCTTCTCTGCAGTGAAATCAACTTCTCAGCAACAGCTTTCGGCATCTTGAATAAACTCAAATAATACACTGGCAGACTGTTTAATATTGATTTGATAAGCACCAGCTTCCCAGCTTTGTTTAGCACCTTAGCTTTCCACAAGTTGAGTTTCTCCTCCACTTTGTCCATAATAGGCTTCCAAGTCTTCACCAATCTCGGGTTTGCTCCTAAGGAAATCCCTAGGTATTTAACTAGAAGATTGTCCTCCTTACAACCCAGGAGGTTACACATACGTTGTACCCACTGCTCGTCACAATTAACCGGTATCAAACTTGACTTATCAAAATTAATACAGAGGCTTGACATCAACTCAAAGCATCGCAACAGTCGCTTGTAATTCTTAATAGTCTCCTCATCTGGTGGGCAGAACAGAATAGTATCGTCAGCAAACTGAAGGTGCGATAATTCTATTCTATCCCTCCCCTCCAACAATGGTGATATACGCCCGTTCCTGATCGCCTCTCCAACCATTCGATGCAGCACATCCACCACCAGTACAAATAAAAAGGGAGAAAGTGGGTCACCTTGTCTCAAACTTCTTTCCATTTTGAAAGGTTTAGATGGCGAGCCATTTAGCAGAACTGACATAGATGCAGTGGTCACACACTCCATAACCCATGTTTTCCATTTATGCCCGAAACCCATCTTTTGTAACACAATGTCCACAAAGCTCCATTTGACTCTGTCGTATGCTTTCTAAAAATCTAACTTTATTATTGCCGCTTCTCTATTTCTCTGTTTAAGCCAGCTAACCATTTCACATGCAATAAATGCCCCATCGTGTATTTTCCTTCCCTTGACAAACACACTCTGTGTCTCTCCTACTAACCCTGGTATCACTGATCTCATCCTCCTGACTAGCACCTTCAAGATGACCTTGTAAACGCACCCGACCATACTAATAGGTCTCAAGTCTTTGATCTCCTTTGCGCCGACGAACTTTGGAGCCAATGCCACCCAAGTAACATTACTATCAGTCGGTAACCTGGAAGAATTAAAGAACCCCATCACTGTTGCCGTAAATTTAGGACCAATCTCACCCCAACACTTCTTAATGAAGTTTATGTTGTACCCATCACAACCTGGCGCTTTAGAAGACCCTCCCTGATCTCCTCAGCCGATGGCAGCATCTCTAAGGTCACAGCATCTTCCTCAGCTATCTTCCCCACTAGACCATCTCTAAAGCCCATCAATGGAGTAGCTTCATGATGATATAATTCCTTGTAGAACTCTTTGATTGCTATCTTAATTCTCGCTTGATTTCTGACTGTTCTGCCATTTATCACCAGAGTATCAATCCTATTGTTCCGTCTTCTTGCTGAAGCCATAGTATGAAAGTATCTTGTATTTTTGTCTATGTCCTTCGCGTGCCGAGACCGAGACATCTGTTTCTAATGCATTTCCTTTCTTACGTACCATTTCTCACAGCAAGTAACCAATGTCCTTCTTCTAGCCTCCATCGTGGCATCATATACTCCATTGCTGACCATATCATCAACTCTCTTAATTTCTTCCTCAAACTTTGTGATTTTACTGTCCATCTCACCAAAATTAGCCTTGTGCCATCTCCCTATCGGGATCGTCAATGCCTTCAACTTTTCTGTGAACTGTATCTCTCCCAAGCCTCTCCTCAACTTTTTGTCCTCCACTATTATGGGGCAGTGATCTGACAATCCCCTTGGCCCCCTCGTAAACGAGTTTCTGGAAACTCTTCCAGCCACTCCACATTAATCAGAGCTCTATCTATACGACTACAAGACTGACCTCGAAACCATGTAAACTTGCGATCAGTGAGTTCCAAATCTACTAAATGCATATCTTGTATCCAGTTCTTGAAATCTTTCGCTGACCGAGGTATAGTAGTTGCACCTTTTCTTTCCTCTTCATGTACTATTTCATTAAAATCTCCCATAAAACAACAAGGGACCTGACATAACCCAGCTATATAGCTCAGCTCCTCCCAAACCTGAAGCTTCTCATCTCTATTATGAGGGCCATAGACTAGTACGAAAGCGCAATGGAAACTACTCTTTAACATTACTCCTTCAACACACAACCACCTCTCTCCCTTATAGCAATTAATCATATTAAACACTGATTCGTCCCACATTAACAGAAGTCTACCAGACGCACCATCAGAGCCTACATACTCCCAGCCTAACGCATCTTGTCCCCATATTCTTGTAACATCAAACTTCGTCACAACCTGTCTTTTAGTCTCAATCAATCCTACTAGATTTAAACTATACTTTTTCTTTAAGTCCTTCACCATTCTCAACTTCCCATCACCCCGTAGACCCCTAATATTCCATGCACTAAAATTCATTTAAATTTTTTTGTACACACCTGTTGTATTTTTTGTTTAGGCCTGCACCGTCTCATCTTTGCCTTCTGCTTCGCCATTTTTCTCTTACGGTCTATTTCTTCATTTTGTGCCTGAAGGATTGCGATGATGTCATCCTCTTCATTCAACAACATAGCACCTGACTCTTTGCCCAGCTCCCAGGTCTTCTTGTTCTCTAGTAACTGTTCCTGCAATTCCGATCTCTGGCTATCACTGTCCTCGGCTTCGTCAACAGCAGCCTCATGCTCAGGAACATTCCTTCTAACTCCATCAGCTTCAGCCACCCTTCTACCGCCCCTACCACTGTTCAACATCATCCTTCCCTCCTCAACAACCCCATCATACCCTCCTACTCCATCGTCTTCCACCTTAAAATTATAATAATTCAAATTATGCAATCAATTCTATTAAATTAGTACGCAACGTGTTAGCCGAAAATTGATTAGTATTAAACTTGGTTTAATAAAGTTTTTTAAAGAAGTGTTTGTGTTTTTTAAAAGTATAAATTCTTTTTTTTGTATTTAATAAATAAAAAAGATCATGATTATGCTTGTAACTTTTAAAAGATTGGGATACTTTTAAAAGCACTTAAGGTGGAGTTTTTTAAAGTTGGCTTGTACTTTTTAAATTTTAAAAGTTTAATATAATCTCATAGATCAATTAATTTTCAAATTTAACGCTTAAATTTATGTCTCTTATACTATTTTTAAATTTTAAAAACTATTTTACCAAACATAATTATTGTTGCTTGTGTTTATTAAAAGTCATTTTTAATTTAATTTATCAAATATAAATACTACACTTCTTAAAAAAATCATCTTTTAAAAACTAACTTTTACAAGCTATTTTTAAAAAATAAAAATTTTACCAAACTAAACCTTAATTTGCTAATGGAGGTGACTAATTAATGTGTGCTCTTAATTCATTATTAGCCTAGGATACCGCGGGCCTTTGCTAGATATTTTTCAGGGAGGTGACAAATTTCCTCCTTCATCGATCAATTATTGTGTCCACCCCTTATTTTATTCAAACGAGTATTGCTCTCTATTGCATTATTGCCATATGAACAGTTTAGGAAGCCTTTCACATGTTTCAGGCACTTTACCGGAACTAAAATGTTCCAATGTGCAAAGCCGTTAAGATTTATTATTAAAAATTTTAAGGGTAGAGATTGAAGATATCAATTTAAGATGAGCTTGAAAAGAGGTGGTGCACTGAGAGGAAGAGACTTGTTGAAGATATACCATTTGCATTTTGTGGAGCTTGGAGAGTGAACCTGATTTTGCTATTACGTTGTAGTCCAAGTCGAAAATATAGATTGAGGCCGAGGCGTATATGAAATTACTCAATTTATATGACCAACTTGATTGACATTTGTGGATTAATCAACATATAAAAGGTAGGATATAAGTATCTAAAAAAATATATGAAAAATTTATGGATTATGCAATTTAATAGATAATAGATTTGTACTTATAAGATATCTATGTTATTGAAATTTTTTTTACAATAATATATTTTTTTAAATAGAATATTTTTACTGTTATATATTATTTATAAAAAAATTTTTCACTTTTTTTTATAATTTTTTAAATATTATTTTCAATTAGATACTTAATTATTCGAATGGATCCCATCTGAATTTAATCTATTTAGATTGGTTCAGATCCACCCAAAAAAACCTCAAATCTAAATCAACGCAAACCAATTAAAAAATTTCATGATCTAATTCTCAATTTTTTTCCAAATCCAAACAAATGCAACCATGAATACTTCAATCAAACGGAGGCAGAACTATCGACTTTGGCTTGGGGCAATATTTACATGTATGTTTGGCAGAAAAACCGCAGAGTTGCAGACTATATATTTAGTAATATTATTTACTCAAACAATTTTTTCTCTATTATATTTGTTCATACTCTAATCTAATACAAATGTCTAGACCCAAATAAAAGGTCCAATCCAAAGATTGGCCCTCGCTTGCCACTGACCTTCTCTTAAGAAGTCGGTCTCAACAACAACTTGGTCCAAAGAAGTCGGAGACGAAGGTTAGCTGGCAGATAACACTCATTCAAATGCGTACCTGCCCCTAAAATCTCTCAACCCACTTCCAGGAGCCATATCTCAACCTCCCTAAGATAAAGGGACGGTTATCCTCCTTAAAAGGTGGAACTACTTCAACGGTGGTTATTGGTTCACCACTATAAATACACTGACACCCCTCAGGTATCTCTAAGTTCCAATACTCTCTAAACTTGCTTAGACCCTTGCTGACTTAGGCATCGGAGTGTCTTTGTAGGTACCATCCCATCTTTACACACGCACAAGTCGGACGGAGGCTCCCAGGCGCAAACCTGCTCGGAGGCTTCCTCCCTCAGACGATTGGGCCAACCCAACGAGTCTAGCCCATTAATCTCCGGTTACCCATCGTAACATTGGCGCCGTTGCTGGGGACCCGAGAGATCAACCCAGAATGGCGGAAAATTCACCTGAAGATGGCCACACGGCGTTTGACTTCAAACAAGAGAATCTGGACATCGGGAAAAATAATGCAGACATGGCCACTCACCAAGGCACGACCAACCAGAACAGAGAAGGCACATCTGGGTTAAAGGACCCAAAGGCAAATTCCTCTGAAGGCCGCGAATTCGGAAAAGAAGGACAGCCCCATGCAACCTACCTCATGGGACTGTTCCACGGCCACCAAGGACGTTTGGAACAACTAGAGCAGGAATTAGAACGACAACGAGAGGCAGAGAGAAATTTGAAGAATAAAATAGAGCGACGAAAGGAGCTAGAAGAAAAGCTCTTAAGGCTGGAGTCTGCTCTCAAAAATCGAAGCTCCCGTAATGACCGAGAAGATTCCCCCTTAGGAGGAGAAGACCCATTCAGTGAGGACATAATGAGGGCAAAAGTTCCGAGGAACTTCAAAAGCCCTGATATGAACCTCTATGATGGAACCACAGATCCGAAGCATCATTTAAGCAACTTCAAAAGTCGGATGTATTTGGCTGACGCTTCTGATGCTACTCGTTGCAAGCTTTTCCGACCACCTTGTCGAAAGCAGTGATGAAGTGGTTTGACAGCCTCCCTCCAAGGTCGGTCACTAGCTTCGAGGACCTCTCGCAAAAGTTCTTGATGCGGTTCTCTATCCAGAAGGACAAAGTAAAGCACGCACCGAGCCTCCTGGGAGTAAAACAGGAGGTCGGAGAACCTCTGTGGGACTATATGGAAATGTTTAATAAAGCGTGCCTGGAAATCCAAGACCTGCCCACGGAGGCAGTAATCATGGGACTAGTAAATGGACTTCGAGAAGGTCCCTTCTCCCAGTCCATATCAAAAAGGCACCCGACCTCCCTGAGCGATGTGCAAGAGAGAGCTGAGAAGTACATCAACATGGAGGAAAATGCCAGACTGCGAGAACCGAGTTGGCAACCTGGATACTCTCACTCAGCAAAAGAGAAAGAAAGAGAGCCCAAGAAAAAAGAGGAAGTCGGCCCCGAAAGGCCTAGGAGATATCACTCTTATACTCTGGTGCGGATTTTATAACCATAAACTAACCGGCAAGTGCACCGGGTCGTACCAAGTAATACCTCAGGTGAGTGAGGGTCGATCCCACGAGGATTGATGGACTAAGCAATGATGGTTGATTAATTTACTTAGTTAGACAAGCAGAAAATAATGTTTTGAGAGTTCAAAAGCATTAAACAGTAAGTTCAGAATATCAGAAGACAGACAGTAAATAAGTTGAGAATAATATATGGAGAAACAGTTAAGGCTTCAGAGTTATCTATTTTCCGGATTGACTTTTCTTACTAACTATTTTAATCATGAAAGATTTAATTCATGGAAAATTATATGTGACTAAACCCTAATTCCTTAGACCTTTTTAGTCTCCTCTAACTCTCATCAACCGCCAATTCCTTGGTCAATTAATTCCAATTAGAGGGTGAAGTTTAATTCTAGTTATTATGCCACAAAAATCCTAATTATCCAAATATAAGAGGATTATATGTCACGTATCCCGTTAAGTCTAGATAATTAGAATTTAGGAGAAATTATTTTCAAGCTGTTGTTCAAGTAAAAAGCTTTTCCAATTTATACAAGAACTCAATTAAAAAGAAGGTCATACTTCCGTTCCACCAAAATTCATAAGATAACGAACGAAAACAATTCTTGAATTATAAATCAGTACATGAATTAAACTAGAAAAACAATAGAATCAATCCATATAATAGACAGAGCTCTTAATCTTTACAGTGGAGGTTTAGTTGCTCATGGTTCAGAGTGGAAACTAGGATATTCTTAAACTGTAAATTGGAATGAGGTGGAATAATCCCCGAATAGAAGTTTCTTTTTTCCTTATATCTAATCCTAATTAATTTAAATTATAATTTTTAAAAACTAAATAATATATTTTCCTATTTTTTAAAATAAAAATTAAAGTTTAAATCAGAATTAATTAAATCTTCGAACAGCCTAAACTTGGACGCTGGGACCACTCGAATTGGAAGATCATGCGCCTAACTTGAGTTATCATGCGCCTTACTTGATCATGGCCGCATGGATTGGAGTTTGAGTTAGTGAGGTTGCGCCTAACTCAAGGGTTCCTGCGCCTTACTTGGAGTCTTGCTAATTGATGCGTGTTGTTGAGATGTCTTGCGCCTAACTTGAGAAATCTCAAGTTAGGCGCAGCCTTGGCCGAATTGGTGGGAGAGAAGTGTGAAGTATTATATATCATTGGAAAGCTCTGAAAATTAACTTTCCAACACCACTGGAATCACGTCCATTGGACCTCTATAGCTCGAGTTATTCAGGTTTGAGTGCAGAGAGGTCAGGGTTGACAGCATCATTCGCCTTCTTCTCTTTTTCTGCGAAAACTCCATCAAATCCAGCCAAATGCTACCTAAAATAAACAGAATTGCACACGACTCAAAGTAACATCCATAGTGGCTAAAAGATAATTAATTCTTGATTAAACTCAACAAATTAAATGCAAATTCACTAGGAAAAGATAGGAAAGATGCTCACGCATCACAACACCAAACTTAAATTGTTGCTTGTCCTCAAGCAACCAAACTAATATAGGCTTAGGATGTGAATTTGCATGAGAATGAGAGTTTGATTAAGCTCATGTCTCTTCTTATAGTGGGGTTTACAACTGCAATCCTGAATAATTCTGGCATCCCATTCTCCTTTGAATTAGAAGGATGTCATTGTCATTCGGAATTAGAATCCGGATAATATTATGAATTTTCTAATCTCTTGTACTTCAATTTAATCCTTGAACACAGCAAATTTTCTTTGATTCTCTTTTCTTTGGTGCTTTGCACCTTGAGCCTATCCGTGACTTTAAATGTTTTGTCTCAAGCTTCACTTGACACAAAAACACGACAAGCACTTAACTGGAGAACTCTCTTTAAGTTCTGATTTTCCTTTCAGTTACTCCCAGACAGTGGTGCTCAAAGCCTTTGGCATACTCTGTTAAATGCATTTGATCTCGACTCTTAGTGTTCTGTCTCAAGGATTATTTGACACAACCACACCACAAGCATGTGACCAGGGAAACAACTCTTTGAGCTTTTAATCATGTCTGACCTCCCTAGTCATTGATGCTTAGAGCCTTGGACCTTGCTTTTATTTTTCGTTTGCTGTTTCTTCTGCTTCAAAGATTAAACTTTCACTTATTGCAGAGAATTCATAATAGTTCTCTAAATTCCTGTTTCTTGTACAGGAACATTCTTTAATCAAATTTAAATATGCACTGTTCATATCATGCATTCAGAATCACAGAAAATACCACCACAATTAAGTAAAGAAGACTATTCTTTATTATAAACTCTATTTCTCATGCAATACATCTTTTTCTTCTTTTTCTTTTGGATTCAAGCTCAGCGAGCAATACATGAGACACTTTTCAGAATTAAGAGTAAACAACAGAAAAAAATAGCAAAATAAACTGGAACCTAGGAATTGAAATAACAAAGGATCATGCAGAAACCAAGTAAAATAGCAGAAAACAGGAATATAACATAATAAGAACGGGAGAAAATATAGAATGAAAGGAACTCAACCACCTCAGTTATCCTAGTGGCCGTCTCATTCTTTAGGTTGTGCCCCTCCGTGAAGATTATTCGCCTTCCTTTGGTGCCATTAAAGTAAACAGAAAAGCCACAAGCGAAGCGACAACACCAAACTTAAAAGTTTGCTTGTCCTCAAGCAAAGAAAAACTGAAAACAGAAAGGGACATAAAAAGATATATGGAGAAGTAAAAATAAATATTAATGCAAAAGAATAATAAAATGATAAAAGGACAAGAGAGGTTAACATAATTAAAATATATATATATTTGTATTGTATTAATTTTTNGTCACGGTTTTGGAATAATTGGTGCGTCTAACTTGTGTATTTGTGTGCCTAACATGATGGCCTATTCCACACATACAGCGCCTAACTTGCTTCTTCCTGCGCTTGACTTGTATTGGATCTTCACAGCTTGCGCCTAACTTGAGGTTAGCGCAGACCCTCCCGAGTGAAATAGTCTTTGATGAGTAACCTACGGTGCCTAACTTGAGATTCCTCAAGTTAGGCGCAAACCCTTCAATGCAAAATTTTTCGCTTCGCGTCCATAACTGTGTATTCAGGAACTTGTTTCTGTTTTAATAAATTTGCATGATCTAAATATACGTAAAACAAAAGAAAAATAATAAAAATTTAACTGAAACCAAATAAATAACAAAATCAAACCAACAGAAATCAAACTAAAGGATACGAAAATATCGGGTTGTCTCCTGACAAGCGCTTCTTTGCTGTCACTAGCTTGATGATCAGCTCCTCTAAGGAGGAGGATCATAGGGGCTTAGCTCTTCATCCCTTACTGTGAATCTTCTCCCTGTGTCCCCATAAAGTAGCTCAATATGCTCCAGAGAGAGGATTCTGTTTACTGTATAAGTGAACGCTGAATTGCTAGTCAACACCACCTTCATTCCTGGGGAGAAGCCTTCAGTGGGAATCTTTTTGTTTCTCCATCCTCTGGGTACTTTTTTCTTTTTGCGAACCTCCTCCTTGGTGGATGATGCATTCCCGACACCAAACTTAGGTTTGATGTCAGGAGGAACTTTATTGATTGTCACCAAAGGAGGTTTGAGCTGCAGATTCTGTTGTACATCATCAGGGGGTTCTTGAAGGTTTGGATCAATAGGCTCAGTCTGCATGCACCTCTCTTCTTCACCTGCTGAATGTATATCTTTGAAGACATGAAAGATGATGAGCGGATAATGTATACGCTTTTTGGCATTATTTTTAGTATGTTTTTAGTATATTTTAATTAGTTTTTATTATATTTTTATTAGTTTTTTTATAAAAATCACTCTTCTGGACTTTACTATGAGTTTGTGTGTTTTTCTATGATTTCAGGTATTTTCTGGCTGAAATTGAGGGACCTGAGTAAAAATTTGATTCAGAGGCTGAAAAAGGACTGCAGATGTTGTTGGATTCTGACCTCCCTGCACTCAATTGCGTTGGAAAGTAGACATCCTGGACTTTCCAGCAATATATAATAGTCCATACTTTGCCCGAGATTTGATGGCCCAAATAGGTGTTCCAAGTCAGCTCAAGAATTCTGGCGTTTAACTCTAAAACTGGCACAAAAGCTGGAGTTAAACGCCCAAACTGGCACAAAAGCTGGCGTTTAACTCCAAGAAAAGTCTCTACACAAAAATGCTTCAATGCTCAGCCCAAGCACACACCAAGTGGGCCCGAAAGAAGATTTCTGCATTAATTACCTATTTCTGTAACCCTAGGCTACTAGTTTTCTATAAATAGGACCTTTTGCTATTGTATTTTCATCTCTTTTACACACTTTTCATATACTTTCATAGACCTTTTCACGTTTGGGGGCTGGCCTCACAGCCATGCCTGAACCTTGTTCTTATGTATTTTCAATGGTGGAGTTTCTACACACCATAGATTAAGGTGTGGAGCTCTGCTGTTCTTCATGAATTAATGCAATTACTACTGTTTTTCTAATCAATTCACGCCTACTTCTTCTCTAAGATATCACTTGTTCTTCAACTTGATGAATGTGATGATCCGTGACACTCATCATCATTCTCACCTATGAATGTGTGCCTGACAACCACCTCCGTTCTACCTTCGATTGAGTGTGTATCTCTTGGGTTTCTGATCTAAGACTGGAACCTTCGTGGTATAGGCTAGAATTATTGGCGGCCGTTCCTGAGATCCAGAAAGTCTAAACCTTGTCTGTGGTATTCCAAGTAGGATCTGAGAAGGGATGACTGTGACGAGCTTCAAACTCGCGATTGTGGGGCGTTTGACAGACGCAAAAGGATCAATGGATCCTATTCCGACATGATCGAGAACCGGCAGCTGATTAGCCGATGTTGTGACAGAGCATCAGGACCATTTTCACTAAGAGGACGGGATGTAGCCATTGACAACGGTGATGCCCAACATAAAGCTTGCCATGGAAAGGAGTATGAATGATTGGAAGAAGGCAATAGGAAAGCAGAGGTTCAAGGGGAACAAAGCATCTTCATACGCTTATCTGAAATCCACCAATGAATTACATAAGTATCTCTATCTTTATTTTATGTTTTATTCATCTTTTAATTATCAACCCACCATCACCATTTGAATCTGCCTGACTGAGATTTACAAGATGACCATAGCTTGCTTCAAGCCGACAATCTCCGTGGGATCGACTCTTACTCACGTAAGGTTTATTACTTAGACGACCCAGTGCACTTGCTGGTTAGTTGTGTGGAATTATGACAAAGTGTGATTCACATTTGAGAGCTCCAAGTCTTTGGCGCCATTGTTGATGATCACAATTTCGTGCACCAAGTTTTTGGCGCCGTTGCCGGGGATTGTTCGAGTTTGGACAACTAACGGTTCATTTTGTTGCTTAGATTAGGTACTTTTCAGAATTTTTAAGAATGAATTCTAGAGTTTCAAGGTGATGTTCTTACCATCACAAAAGCTGATTGATTCCCATCAATTTAGCTATTCAATGTAATGTCTTGCTGAAGCTTGGCCAAACATGTCTAATCTTTTTAGACTGAAGCTTTAGACTAACATTGCATGATTCCTGGAATTCTCATTAAAAGTTTTGATTCTCTTTATTTTCTTTTCCATATAATTTTCGAAAATCACAAAAAAATTTATAAAACCATAAAAATCAAAAATATTTTATGTTTCTTGTTTGAGTCTATTGTCTAATTTTAAGTTTGGTGTCAATTGCATGTTTCTGTTCTTCTTGCATTTTTCGAATTCATGCATGTTCTTCATTGATCTTCAAGTTGTTCTTGATGATTTCATTGCTCTGATCTTTAAATTCTCTTGTTTTGTGTGTTTTGTTGTTTCTCATATGCATTCTCAATTTATTAGTGTCTTTTATATGAGAATTTTTAAGTTTGGTGTCCTGCATGCATTGTTTATTTTATCTTAGTTGCATTCTTATTGTTTCTCATCATTAAAAGTTCAAAAATATTTTCAAGTCAATAATACAGAGAATTGAAGATTCAGAACATTCAGCAGAGGAATCAAACAGAAAAAGCTGGGCGTTCAAAACGCCCAGTGAGGAAGGAAAACTGGCATTTAAACGCCAGCCAGGGTACCTGGCTGGGCGTTTAACACCCAAAAAGGTAGAGATTTTGGCGTTAAACGCCAGAATGGGCACCATTCTGGGCGTTTAACGCCAGGATGACACTAGAGGGAAGATTTTGTTTTTAATTCACATTTTTTTCAAGTTTTCATAATTTTTCAAAATCAAATCTTTTTCAAATCATATCTTTTCAATCATATCTCTTTCAAAATAAATTTCTTTCCATTTTATATTTATTTTTGCTATTTTCAAAAATCCTTGCTTCAATTAAAGATTTACTTCAAAACTTTCAAGTTGTTACTTGCCTATTAAGAAAGGATCAAACTTTAAATTTTAAAATCATATCTTTTAATTTCTTGATAGTCAAGTAATCAACTTTAATTTTAAAAAATTCTTCTTTTTCTAAATTGATTTTCAATCATATCTTTTCAAACATATCTTTTCAATCACATCTTTTTCAAAATTAATTTTTTTTCAATCATATCTTTTTCTAATTTCAAAATCTTTTTCAAAAATCACTTTATTTCTTTCCCAATCTTAGTTTTCGAAAATCTCAATCAAATTTTCAAATTTCTTTTTTTAAATATTTTAATTAATTTTTGAAAATTCTTCCCCTCTTTTCACATCCTTCTATTTAAAGGACTAAGACTCCTCATCAAGGTGCAATTCGAACTCTATCCCTCTTGATAAGTTCGAATTCCCTCTTCTCCACCTCCTCCTTCTATTCTTCTTTTCCTTTGACACCTCAAGGAATCTCTATACTGTGACATAGAGGATTTTCTACTTTCTTGTTCTCTTCTCTTTCATATGAGCAGGAACAAAGATAAAGGCATACTTGTTCAAGCTGATCCTGAACCTGAAAGAACCTTGAAGAGAAAGCTAAGAGAAGCTAAAGAACAATTTTCTCGCAAGCCTTTTCCATCATCTTCTCAGCAACAGACAGAGAATGCTAAGCAAAGCCACTCTGACTTAGCAACCATTGTCTCTGATCTAATCAAAACCACTCAAAGTTTCATGACTGAAACAAGGTCCTCCATTAGAAATTTGGAGGCACAATTGGGTCAGCTGAGTAAGAAAATTACTGAACTCCCTCCTAGCACTCTCCCTAACAATACAGAAGAGAATCCAAAAAGAGAGTGCAAGGCCATAACCACATCTCACATGGCCGAACCTGGAGAGGAGGAAGAGGCAGTGATCTCCACTGAGAAAGATCTCAATGGACGTCCACTGGCCTCCATGGAGTTCCCTAATGAGGAACCATGGGAATCTGAGGCTCACACTGAGACCATAGAGATTCCATTAAATCTACTTTTGCCATTCATGAGCTCTGATGAGTATTCTTCCTCTGAAGAGGATGAAGATGTCACTGAAGAGCAAGTTGCTAAGTAGCTTGGAGCAATCATGAAGCTAAATGCCAAGTTATTTGGTAATGAGACTTGAGAGAATGAACCTCCATTGCTCATCAAAGAACTGGATGACTTGACTAGGCAGAGATTACTTCAAAAGAGACAGGATCATGGAAAGTTCTCAATCCCTTGTACCATAGACACCATGACCTTTGAGAAGGCTCTGTGCGACCTAGGGTCAAGCATAAACCTTATGCCTCTCTCTGTAATGGAGAAGCTAGGGATCATTGAGGTACAAGCTACAAGAATCTCACTAGAGATGGTAGACAATTCAAAGAAACAGGCTTATGGACTTGTAGAGGATGTCTTGGTAAAGGTTGAAGACCATTACATCCCTGCTAATTTAATAATCCTAGAAACTGGGAAGTGTATGGATGAATCCATCATCCTTGGCAGACCCTTCCTAGCCACAGCAAAAAAACTGTGATTGATGTTGACAGAGGAGAATTGATCATTCAAGTGAATGGAGACTCCCTTGTGTTTAAAGCTCAAGGATATCCCTCTGTCACCATGGAGAGGAAGCACGAAGAGCTTCTCTCAATATAGAGTCAAACAGAGCCCCCATAGTCAAACTCTAAGTTTGGTGTTGGGAGGTTCCAACATTGCTCTGAACATCTGTGAGGCTCCATGAGAGCCCACTGTCAAGCTATTGACATTAAAGAAGCGCTTGTTGGGAGGCAACCCAATCGTTACTATTCTATGATAATTTTCTATTTTCTATTATTATTTTATATTTTCTGTAGGTTGATGATCATGTGAAGTCACAAAAATAATTGAAAAAGCAAAAACAAAGTGAAAAACAGAATGAAAAATAGAACACCCTGGAGGAGACAGTTACTGGCGTTTAAACGCCAGTAAAGGTAGCAGAATGGGCGTTAAACGCCCAGTCTGGCACCATTCTGGGCGTTTAACGCCAGAAAAAGGCACCAGACTGGCGTTTAACGCCAGGAATGGGCAAGAAGCTGGCGTTTAACGCCAGAAATGGGCAAGAAGCTGGCGTTAAACGCCAGAAATGGGTAGCAGCCTGGCGTTTAACGCCAGGATTGGCAGAAAGAGGCGTTTTGCACGCCATTTGGTGCAGGGATGAGATATCCTTGACACCTCAGGATCTGTGGACCCCACAGGATCCCCACCTACCCCACCACTCTCTCTCTTCTTCACCCATTCACCAATCACCTCAATACCTCTTCCCCAAAAACTCCTCACCTATCAAATCCCACCATTCTCTTCACCACTCACATCCATCCTTCATAAAACCCCACCTACCTCACCATCCAAATTCAAACCACTTTCCCTCCCAAATCCACCTTTTATAGCCGAACCATACACCCCCCCTCTCACCCCTATATAAACCCATCTTCACTCCTTCATTTTCACACAACCTAAACACCAATTCTCCCCCTTGGCCGAAACACAGAGCCCACTCCATCTCCTCTATTTCTTCTTCTTCTACTCTCTTCTTTCTTCTTTTGCTCGAAGATGAGCAACCTTCTAAGTTTGGTGTGGTAAAAGCTAAAGCTTTTTGTTTTTCCATAACCATTTATGGCACCAAAGGCCGGAAAAACCTCTAGAAAAAGGAAAGGGAAGGCAAAAGCTTCCACCTCCGAGTCATGGGAGATGGAGAGATTCCTCTCAAGGGTGCATCAAGACCACTTCTATGAAGTTGTGGCCAAGAAGAAGGTGATCCCCGAGGTCCCTTTTAAGCTCAAAAAGGGCGAATATCCGGAGATCCGACATGAGATCCGAAGAAGAGGTTGGGAAGTTCTCACCAACCCCATTCAACAAGTCGGAATCTTAATGGTTCAAGAGTTCTATGCAAATGCATGGATCACCAAGAACCATGATCAAAGTGTGAACCCGGACCCTAAGAATTGGCTTACAATGGTCCGAGGAAAATACTTAGATTTTAGTCCGGAAAATGTAAGGTTGGCATTCAACTTACCCATGATGCAAGGAGATGCACACCCCTACACAAGAAGGGTCAACTTTGATCAAAGGTTGGACCAAGTCCTCATGGACATATGTGAAGAGGGCGCTCAATGGAAGAGAGATTCAAGAGGGAAGCCGGTTCAACTAAGAAGGCATGACCTCAAGCCCGTGGCTAGGGGATGGTTGGAGTTCATCCAACGCTCAATCATTCTCACTAGCAACCGGTTCGAAGCTACTATAGACCGGGCTATCATGATACATAGTATCATGATTGGAGAGGAAGTGGAAGTTCATGAGGTTATATCCCAAGAACTCTACAAGGTGGCGGACAAGTCCTCTCCTTTGGCAAGGTTAGCCTTCCCTCATCTCATTTGTTACCTTTGCAATTCGGTTGGAATTGACATAGAGGGAGAATCAATAACACTATCTGGATTATGAGTTCCTATAGATGCCAATCATTCTGAACTTCAAGGGATAAAGTGAGATGCCAAAACTATTCAGAAGCAAAAAGCTAAAAGCCCCGCTCATCTAATTAATACTGATCTTCATAGATGTTTTTGGAATTCATTGTATATTCTCTTCTTTTTTATCCTATTTGATTTTCAGTTGCTTAGGGACAAGCAACAATTTAAGTTTGGTGTTGTGATGAGCGGATAATGTATACGCTTTTTGGCATTGTTTTTAGTATGTTTTTAGTAATTTTAATTAGTTTTTATTATATTTTTATTAGTTTTTTTTATAAAAATCACTCTTCTGGACTTTACTATGAGTTTGTGTGTTTTTCTGTGATTTCAGGTATTTTCTGGCTGAAATTGAGGGACCTGAGCAAAAATCTGATTCAGAGGCTGAAAAAGGACTGCAGATGCTGTTGGATTCTGACCTCCCTGCACTCAAAGTGGATTTTCTGGAGCTACAGAAGCCCAATTGGCGCGCTCTTAATTGCATTGGAAATTAGACATCCTAGGCTTTCCAGAAATATATAATAGTCCATACTTTGCCCGAGATTTGATGGCCCAAATAGGCGTTCTAAGTCAGCTCAAGAATTCTGGCGTTTAACTCCAAAACTGGCACAAAAGCTGGCGTTTAACTCCAAGAAAAGTCTCTACACGAAAATACTTCAATGCTCAGCCCAAGCACACACCAAGTGGGCCCGGAAGAAGATTTCTGCATTAATTACCTATTTCTGTAACCCTAGGCTACTAGTTTTCTATAAATAAGACCTTTTGCTATTGTATTTTCATCTCTTTTACACACTTTTCATATACTTTCATAGACCTTTTCACGTTTGGGGGCTGGCCTCACGGCCATGCCTGAACCTTGTTCTTATGTATTTTCAACGGTGGAGTTTCTACACACCATAGATTAAGGTGTGGAGCTCTGCTGTTCTTCATGAATTAATGCAATTACTACTGTTTTTCTATTCAATTCACGCCTAAGCCATTGACAACGGTGATGCCCAACATAAAGCTTGCCATGGAAAGGAGTATGAATGATTGGAAGAAGGCAATAGGAAAGCAGAAGTTCAAGGGGAACAAAGCATCTTCATACGCTTATCTGAAATCCACCAATGAATTACATAAGTATCTCTATCTTTATTTTATGTTTTATTCATCTTTTAATTATCAACCCTCCATCACCATTTGAATCTGGCTGACTGAGATTTACAAGATGACCATAGCTTGCTTCAAGCCGACAATCTCCGTGGGATCGACCCTTACTCACGTAAGGTTTATTACTTGGACGACCTAGTGCACTTGCTGGTTAGTTGTGCGGAATTGTGACAAAGTATGATTCACGTTTGAGAGCTCCAAGTCTTTGGCGCCATTGTTGATGATCACAATTTCGTGCACCAAAAGACTAGTTGCTCATTGTGCACTCTAAGCACTAATTTACCTTCTTCCACATCAATCAGAGCTCTTCCAGTGGCTAGGAATGGTCTTCCTAGAATTATAGAGGCATTCTCATCCTCCCTTGTGTCAAGAATCACAAAATTTGTTGGGAGGAAGAACTTACCCACTTTGACCAAGATATTCTCCACTAATCCATATGCAGGCTTTAGAGATTTGTCTTCCATTTGTAATGATATCCTTGTGGGTTGTGCCTCTTGGATTTGCAGCTTCTTCATCACAGATAAGGGCATTAGATTTATGCTTGCTCCCAGATCACATAGTGCTTTCTCAAAGGTTGTTCTCCCAATGGTGCATGGAATTTGAAAGCTCCATGGATCTGGCTTCTTTCTTGGTAAGTTATTCTGAATGATGGCACTACATTTCTTAGGCACGACCACTGTCTCATCTCCCTTTAAAGGCTTCTTCTTTGATAATAGCTCCTTCATGAACTTGACATAGAGAGGCATTTGCTCCAAAACCTTAGCAAAAGGAATATTGATTTGCAACTTTCTGAAGACTTCCAAGAACTTTAAAAACTGCTTGTCCTTGGTCTCCTTTTGAAGTCTCTGAGGATATGGCATTTTAGGCTTGTACTCAGGAGCTTTTGGCAATGTAGGATAAGTGCCAAGAGAGTCTGGGAATGGGTTGTCCGCACGCTTTGGAGGGACGTGCTCTACTTCTTCCTTCTTCTCCTCTGGAGCTTCTTTTTCAACTGGCTCCTCATTAACTTGTGCTTTCGTACTTGCCACTTGTCCACTTATCAAGGTGATAGCCTTGCATTCCTCTCTTGGATTTGGAATTGTGTTACTAGGAAGGCTATTAGTGGTCCTCTGATCAATTTCATTAACTTTTGTGGCTAATTGACCCACTTGAATCTCCAAGTTCTTGATTGATGCTCTGGTTTCTAAAACTTGCCAATATTGCTTCCAAATCATTGTTCTGCTGGCGCTGAGAATTTGCTTGCTGAGATGACTGAAACTGGTGGTTATTAAAATTGTAGGTCTTAGAGTATGGATCATTGTTGGGATTTCTAGGACCAATCCCCATGTAATTGACCTATTCAAAAGAGGATTGAGCATAATCATAATTATCATTCTGCACAAAATTACCTGTTATGTCATAAGAGACCTCTTAAGGTGGATTTTGGGTGTTGATAGCTGAGACTTGCATGCCACCCATCTGCTGAGTAAGTAGATTTATTTGCAGAGACATAAGCTTGTTTTGAGCAAGAATAGCATTAAGAGCTTCTACTTCCATAACACCCTTCTTTTGAGGAGCCTCAGAGTTCACAGGATTCTTGTTAGATGAGTATAAATATTGGTTGCTAGCAACCAATTCAATCAGCTTAATAGTCTCCTCCTGTGTCTTCTTCTTGTGCAATGAACCACCTGCAGAATTATCTAAGCACATCTTGGACATTTCACCCAAGCCTTCATAAAAGATATCTAGTTGGGTCTATTTGGAGAACATGTTCGGAGGACACTGCCTAGTCAGTAGCTTGTATCTCTGCCAAGCTTCATAAAGAGTTTCACCATCCTTCTGCCTGAAGGTCTGAACCTCCACCCTAAGCTTAGTCAGCTTTTTTGGTGGAAAAAAATTAGTAAGAAACTCAGTAACAACTTTGTCTCAAGTATCCAAACTATCCTTGGGTTGTGAATCTAGCCATAGCTTTGCTCTATCCCTCAGAGCAAACGGGAAGAGCATGAGTTTGTACACCTCAGGGTTCACTCCATTTGTCTTCACAATATCACAAATCTGCAGAAAATTAGAAATAAATTAATTTGGGTCTTCTTGGGGAAGACCATGATACTGACAGTTTTGTTGTACCAGGGTGACCAATTGAGGCTTTAACTCAAAGTTGTTCGCAGCTATAGGAGGCACCATAATGCTTTTTCCATAAAGATCTGCAGTAGGATCAGAGTAAGAGCCAAGCACTCTCCTAGGTTGCTCATCCCCATTTGGATTTGCCATGTTAGCATCAACAGCATTATTATGATCCATAGTGGATATTGCAGCCTTGTAAAGTCTTGCTTGTTGCAAATGCTGCCTGAAAGTCCTTTCAGGTTCAGGATCAAAGTCTAAGAAAGGTTTCTTGTCTCTGTTGTTGTGCATAAACAAACAGAAAATAAGAAAAGATAGGAATCTCTACGTCAGAGTGCAGAGAATTTCCAGTGAGGTAACCTGTGTAAAAGAAATAAAATAAAACAACTAAATATTTAAAGCCGAAAAATTTCAAAAATTATAAAAAGAAAATAAACAAGAAATTTAAAATAAAAATAACTAGGGGACACCAAACTTAATTTCAAAAATTAAAGACAAAAATAAAATAAATCTAATAGAATATAGAAAAAAATAATTGAAGGAAACAAAAACGAAAATAAAAGGAAATGAAAATAAAAAGGAAAATAAAAAAAAGAACGCCGTAAGTTTTTAGAAAAATCAAAAGAAAAAAATAAAACCAAAGAGGGGACAGGGGAATGGGAAACGAAAAATAAGGAAAAAATAAAGGAAAAAAATGAGAATTAAAAATTAATAAAACTAAAATAAAATTAATTAAAAGAAAAATTATCTAATCTAAGCAATCAAATAATTGATAGTTGTTAATCACAGTCAATCCCCGGCAACGGCGCCAAAAACTTGGTGCGGATTTTATAACCACAAACTAACCGGCAAGTGCACCGGGTTGTACCAAGTAATACCTCAGGTGAGTGAGGGTCGATCCCACGAGGATTGATGGACTAAGAAATGATGGTTGATTAATTTACTTAGTTAGACAAGCAAAAAATAATGTTTTGAGAGTTCAAAAGCATTAAACAGTAAGTTCAGAATATCAGAAGACAGGCAGTAAATAAGTTGAGAATAATATATGGAGAAACAGTTAAGGCTTCAGAGTTATCTATTTTCCGGATTGACTTTTGTTGCCAACTATTTTAATCATGTAAGATTTAATTCATGGCAAACTATATGTGACTAAACCCTAATTCCTTAGACCTTTTTAGTCTCCTCTAACTCTCATCAACCGCCAATTCCTTGGTCAATTAATTCCAATTAGAGGGTGAAGTTTAATTCTAGTTATTATGCCACAAAAATCCTAATTATCCAAATATAAGAGGATTATATGTCACGTATCCCGTTAAGTCCAGATAATTAGAATTTAGGAGAAATTGTTTTCAAGCTGTTGTTCAAGTAAAAAGCTTTTCCAAGTTATACAAAAACTCAATTAGAAAGAGGGTCATACTTCCGTTCCACCCAAATTCATAAGATAACGAACGAAAACAATTCTTGAATTATAAATCAGTACATGAATTAAACTAGAAAAATAATAGAATCAATCCATATAATAGACAGAGCTCCTAACCTTAACAGTGGATGTTTAGTTGCTCATGGTTCAGAGTGGAAACTAGGATTCTCTTAAACTGTAAATTGGAATGAGGTGGAATAATCCCCGAAGAGAAGTTTATTTTTTTCGTATATCTAATCCTAATTAATTTAAATTATAATTTTTAAAAACTAAATAATATATTTTCCTATTTTTTAAAATAAAAATTAAAGTTTAAATCAGAATTAATTAAATCTTCGAACATCCTAAACCTGGATGCTGGGACCACTTGAATTGGAAGATCATGCGCCTTACTTGATCATGGCCGCATGGATTGGAGTTTGAGTGAGTGAGGTTGCGCCTAACTCAAGGGTTCCTGCGCCTTACTTGGAGTCTTGCTAATTGATGCGTGTTGTTGAGGTGTCTTGCGCCTAACTTGAGAAATCTCAAGTTAGGCGCAGCCTTGGCTTAATTGGTGGGAAAGAAGTGTGGACTGTTATATATAGTTGGAAAGCTATAAAAGTTATCTTTCCAACGCCACTGGAATCACGTCCATTGGACCTCTGTAGCTCAAGTTATTCAGGTTTGAGTTTAGAGAGGTCAGGGTTGACAGCATCATTCACCTTCTTCTCTTTTTCTGCGAAAACTCCATCAAATCCAGCCAAATGCTACCTAAAATAAATAGAATTGTACACGACTCAAAGTAACATCCATAGTGGCTAAAAGATAATTAATTCTTGATTAAACTCAACAAATTAAATGCAAATTCACTAGGAAAAGATAGGAAAGATGCTCACGCATCATACTCCTCTAAGAGTTTCCCTAGTTGATGTCTACAGGGAAATCTGCCATACCGAAAGGCTACCACCCCCTAGACCCATCAAAAACAAAAAGGGGGGAGAGTCGCGGTGACTACTGCGAGTACCATAAGATATATAGTCACTCAACAAATGATTGTTACAACCTTAAAAATGTGATAGAAAAGTTGGCCAGGAAAGGTCGGCTTGATAGGTATCTCATGGAAAGGTCGGACCATCATGTAAAAAGAAAGGGAGATGACGAGGACCGTAGAGATCCGCCCCCGCAAACCCCAGAAAGACACATACATATGATCTCAGAGGGATTCGGAGGAGGCGGCCTCCCAAAGTCGACTCGCAAGAGGCATCTGAAGGAAGTCTACCAGGTCGGGGGCAGGCTCCCAACCTCCCCACCATCACATTTACCAAAGAAGATGGACAAGGAATCATACCTGGGCATGAAGATCCGGTAATGATAACCATGATCCTTGCCAATGCCCATCTTCATATAACTTTGGTGGATCAGGGAAGTTCAGCCGACATCCTTTTCAAACCATCATTCGATAAGCTGGGATTGGATGAGAATGAGTTAAGAGCCTATCTCGACACCCTGTATGGATTAGAGGATACACCAATAAAACCACGGGGATACATACCCCTTCATACCACTTTTGGAAAGGGGGGAAAGTCCAAAACTCTGAGCATCGACTTCATAGTCATCGATGTGGGGTCAGCCTATAATGCCTTAATCGGCAGAACTACCCTAAATCGACTCGGAGCAGTGGTATCTACCCCTCATCTCTGCATGAAATTCCCAACACCAGAGGGAATAGCAACCATCAGAGGAGACTAGAAGTTAGCAAGGAAATGCTACAATGAAAGCTTGAACTTGAGAGAGAAAGGGAATGAGGTGCACACCATTGAACTCGGAGGAGTCAGAGCTAAGGAAGAGTTGCGACCACAACCCGGAGGAAAAACTGAGGAGGTACAGGTTGAAAAAGAGGAAGGAAAAAACACCAATATAGGAGCCGACTTGAAAGAAGAATTGAAGGAGAAACTTATAAAACTCCTACAAGAAAATTCCGACCTATTTGCCTGGAAAGCCTCCGACATGCCAGGAATAGATCCCCGAGCTCATGTTGCACAAACTATCAGTTTACCCCGGGTCGCGACATGTTCAACAAAGAAGATGGAAGCTCGGACCCGAAAGAGCTCAAGTGGTGGAAGAACAAGTGCGAGCACTCCTAGAAGCCGGGTTCGTCAAAGAGGTCAAGTATCCGGCATGGTTGGCAAATGTAGTGCTAGTCAAAAAACAAAATAGAAAGTGGAGGATGTGCGTCGATTACACTAACCTGAACAAAGCGTGCCCCAAAGACCCATATCCACTTCTAAGCATTGATACTCTAGTAGACTCCAGCTCAGGGTATCGATACTTTTCGTTTATGGATGCATACTCGGGATATAATCAAATCCCGATGCATAAGCCGGGTCAAGAAAAAACATCATTCATCACACCTAGAGCAAACTATTGCTATGTGGTTATGCCCTTTGGGCTAAAGAACACTGGAGCCACATATCAGAGGTTGATGAACAAGGTGTTTGCATCTCACCTTGGGGGACTGATGGAAGTCTATATTGACGACATGCTAGTAAAAACCAAGGATGAGACCGACCTCTTGACAGACCTCACGCAAGTCTTCAACACCATAAGGTTGCATGGGATGAGATTGAATCCCGCGAAATGTACCTTCGCAGTACAGGCTGGAAAATTTCTAGGATTCATGCTTACACAAAGAGGAATTGAAGCCAACCCCGACAAGTGTAAAGCAATTCTAGAAATGAAAAGCCCGACTTGCCTAAAAGAGGTCCAGCAGCTGAACGGCCGACTTGCCGCCCTCTCCAGGTTCTTGGTGGGGTCAGCATTAAGATCCCTACCACTCTTCTCTTTACTAAGAAAAGGATGCCAGTTCGAGTGGACTCTTAAGTGCGAAGAAGCATTCCAAGAGTTCAAAAGGTTTTTAAGCCAACCTCCCATTCTGACCCGACCCAAAATCGGGGAAGAACTCGTACTGTATTTGTCCGTAGCAGACAAAGCAGTAGCATCAGCTCTAATACGGGAAGATGAGGTCGGGCAGCATCCTATATACTTCACCAGCAAAGTTCTACAAGGCCCTGAATTAAGGTATCAAAACCTTGAAAAGATTGCGTATGCCTTAATAGTAGCCTCTCGAAGGTTACGTCCTTATTTTCAAGCTCGCACAATAAGAGTCCGAACGAACCAACCCATGAAGCAAATCCTCCAAAAAAATGGATATTGCGGGTAGGATGGTTCAATGGGCAATAGAACTATCCAAGTTCGACTTGAAGTACAAAACTCGGACGGCAATAAAAGCCCAGTGCCTCACCGACTTTGTAGCAGAATATGCAGGAGACCAAGAGGAAGAATCCACTACTTGGGAGTTATATGTAGATGGATCCTCAAACAAAATAGGAAGCGGTGTAGGTATAATACTGGTCAACAAAGGGGGAGCACAAATAGAAGTCTCTCTCAAGTTTGAATTCTCAGCTTCTAATAATCAGGTAGAATATGAAGCCTTGATTGCAGGTTTAAAACCGGCAGAAGAAGTCGGTGCAACAAAAGTAGTGATATTCAGCGACTCTCAGGTGGTGACTTCCAAAATAAATGGAGAGTATCAGGCTAAACACCCCAACATGAAGAGATACTTAGATAAAACATTGGAGCATCTTAGGCGCTTTGCAGAAATCGAGGTTAAGCATATAACTCGGGATCTCAACAGCAGAGCAGACGTCCTCTCCAAGCTAGCAAGTACCAAACCAGGGGAAAATAATAGAAGCCTGATCCAAGAAACTCTCTAAGAACCCTCCGTAGCAAAAACAGAGGCCAAGCAAGACGTCCTTGAGGTTTTCGATTTGGACCTCGGGTGGATGAACCCCTTAATCGAATATCTAAAATTGACATCCTACCCAAAGAGGAAAAAGAAGCTAAGAAAATCCGGAAAGAAGCACAAAACTATACTTTGGTAAAAAAATATCCTGTACAAAAGGGGGATATCAACACCATTATTAAAGTGTGTTCCGACCTCAAGGACGACAAAGGTTTTAGAAGAGGTCCACAATGGTATCTGCGGAAACCATCTCGGAGCAAGGTCGCTGGCCAGAAAATTCATCCGAGCAGGGTTCTACTGGCCAACTTTACAAAAAGATGCCACCGAGTTTGTAAAGAGGTGTCAACCATGCCAAATGCATGCAAACTTCCATGTCGCTCCCCCTGAGGAACTCATAAGTATAACTTCTCCATGGCCTTTTGCTAAATGGGGATTGGACCTGTTAGGACCCTTTCCCCAAGCACCTGGACAAGTGAAATACTTGATAGTGGGAGTAGACTACTTCACAAAATGGATAGAAGCAGAACCATTAGCCACCATCACCGCCTAAAAAAGTCAGAAGTTCCTCTACAAAAATATTATCACAAGGTATGGGGTCCTTCACTCCATTACCACTGATAATGGCACTCAGTTCACTGACTCAACCTTCAAAAACCTAGTAGCCAGCATGAAGATCAAGCACCAGTTCACCTCGGTAGAACATCCACAGGCAAATGGACAAGCCGAGGCTGCTAACAAAGTCATACTGGTAGGGTTGAAGAAAAGGTTACAAGATGCAAAGGGAGCCTGGGCCGAAGAACTCCCATAAGTACTTTGGGCTTATCGGACTACACCTCAGTCTGCCACAGTGGAAACACTCTTCCGACTTGCTTATGGCATAGAAGCCATGATACTAGTGGAAATCAATGAGCAAAGTCTAAGGGTGAGCTTTTACGACGAGGTCGGAAACATACAGGGGCACAAAGAAGAACTTGAATTACTCCCTGAAGTCCGAGAACAAGCCCAGATAAGAGAAGCAGCATTAAAGCAAAGGATGACTACAAGATACAATAAAAAGTCATTCGAAGAAGCTTCACCCCAGACGACTTAGTTTTGATTAGAAATGACATTGGAGTCAATAAGTCGGGAGAGGGAAAGCTCACTGCTGATTGGAAAGGACCATACAAAATTAGTGAGGTCTTAGGCAAAGGCTACTATAAGGTGACCGACTTAAACGGCGCTGAGCTACCTAGGTTGTGGCATGCATGTAATATGAAAAGGTACTATAGTTAAAAGCGAACTCTATTCCCTGATGTACTCTTTTCCCAACTTCATGGTTTTTTCCCAAAGAAAGGGTTTTCCTGAAGGAGAATTTTTAATGAGGCATCAAAGTAGAGACTAAGGGGCTGCAAATTATAAAAAATCCTTAGTAGCAACAAATTACCTTTGCAAATAAAGATCTTTTTTTTCAATATCTCTTTATAAATTCCTTTTCACTTTTTACTCTTTCTACGAAATGCGCCGATTTAAGCTCGACAAAGCATGAAAATCCTATGAAACGACCTAGATGGTCGTCAGGATGAAACGACGAGGTACAAGTCGGTGTAAAGAGGTTATAAAAGTAGATCATGGTAAAACTCGGAAATTACTCGACCTACAAGTCGGGAAAAACCGAGAAAAAAAGAAATGCACGCAAAAATAGCCTAAGTCACAGAAACTCAATAAATAAAAAAATTGAGTATAAGGAATATGAAAAGAGAAGAAGAAAATCTATCAAAAATCAAAGGCATAAGCTGTCCCAAGTTCCTACAAGTTCAAAATAACTTAGAACAAAGAGATAGCCAAACCAAGATAAAAGATTTTCAAAAAGATAAAAAAAAAGGGTTTTTTCGCAAAAATAACCTAAACAGACAGCATGCGCACAACAAAAGGTATCCTAAACCCTTATGCAAAAAAGGGTATTTTTAAATATTTTGTTTACGGCCATAAAAGGCCAAGAAATGTCAAGTAACAGCTACCTCAAAAGAAACAAAATATAAATATTGTTTAAAAAACAGGGAGGCCCACAGGCCGGACCCCCTTATAGCCACAGTTAGTTAGGAGGAAGATAACCACCACCAGGAGAAGGGCTACCACCACCAGAACCAGGGAGAGAAGTCGGAACAGCATCAGAAGGGGGCGGAGCAGGCTGATCGGGGCCATCAGAAGGAACCTTTGAGGAACTCGGAACGTCCCCCCGAGGAGGAGACTCCATTATCCTTTGCCCCTGTGTCTTCAACTCGGAGTTAGTTGCAGGTCGGGGAGGGGAGACAATTGCACCATTCACTACGATCTTATCGGGATTTAAGGGAGAAAGATCCAAGTCAGAGCAATAACCCCGACTTGTTCCTTAAAAATTCTCCATGCCTCCTCTGCTCCCTCAGCAATTGAATCCTCCAAGTCCTGGAAAGCGTCTCGGCACCCAGAAAGCTCCTTCTTCAAATCCAAATTTTTCCCAAAGAGCCTAATGTAGTTTTGCTCTGCCTTCTCCTTGAGGCCTTCTGCCATGGCACACTGGCCCATTAGCTTCTTCTCCCTCTCTCGAGCCCGACCCTTCTTCTCCATTAACTTGGTAACCTCCTCCTTTAACCTCTTCTCTTCCTCCTGGTATAAAGAAATTCTCTCCTCAAGCTCCTCAACCTTTTGGGTGTAACCCAAAGAGCTAAGGAGAGTATGTTCAAAAATATCCAGGAATTTCGTGTAGACCCCAGCCGCTCGGATGCTTCCCTAAACTATAACATTCAGATGGTTCCGGACCATAGCGTCATCCATATTAATTGATGAATGGGGAAAAATATGGTTCCAGACGAATTGGGGACCATCGAATGTAACCCCGGAAGAAGAACCAGAAGTCCTTCGCTTCTTCTTCTCGGGTTCAGGGGAAGGTTGGGGCAGTGGGGGAGGAGAAGGAAGAGAGGTAGTAGAGGAAGAGGATACCATGATAGGACAGGAGGAAGTCCCCAAATTATGAGGAGGAGGAGGAGGAGGGGGAGGAAGAGGCAGAAGAATACCAGTGGCCCTTGCAGCGTCCACCCGCGCCTGAGATCTTTTCTTGGCATCCTGAACTTTTTGATAAGAGGAGGCAGAAGCTTTCTTCACCATTTCTGAAAAAGAAGAAGGCAATAAATCAATTTACAAGGAAATCGAAAACCCAGAGTCAGAAATAATTAAAACAAGTCGGAGCATATCAAAAAATAATCATATCTACCTATTTGGGTCCGAACAAAATTCGGAGACCCTTGGAGAAATTTCTTTGTATCCAAATAAGGGGCCCTCCCCCAAACTTCTTGGAGGAACCCCACGACAGCTTCCTTGACCTCATCTAAATCGTCCAACCCATACTTCTCCACAGGAGAAGCCTCCAACCAGTATAAAGGAAAGCAAGGAGAAGAATTTTCATCCAGGAAAAAGGGGTGGTGACCCTCTACAGCTTGAACTTTAAAGAAGAAATTTTTGAAATCATGGAAGGATTCATCAAAAAGGTTGAAAACTCTCCGACCTTGAATAGTTCAGAAAGACACCCACTGTTGTTTATTGTTTTGCCCACTGAAGGGCTTGGTCATGTGAAAAAGATAAAAGAAAGTTTTCAAAGAAGTCGAAAAATCCAAGGCCTGACTGATAAGTTGGTAAGCCTTCAAGAAACCCCAAGAGTTGGGGTGGAGTTGAGTGGGAACAATACGACAGTGAGACAGAACAGCTATCTCAAAGTCAGAAAATGGCAGAAAAACTCTCAGGCGAGTGTAGAGGCTCTCATACATAAAAAAGAAATGAGGGTCTGCATCAGAAGCCCTCCCAAAACAAACCCAGTCTTCCAGACCCGGGGCAGTCAGTTCATATTTCGGCTCGTCCTCCTCAAGAGCACAGATCCTATGATGAGTGCGAAGATCGGTAATATAGTCAGTGTCTACAAAAGGTTCTTCCCCAAGAACCGTAACATCCACCCACTGAGCAAGGGACTCTAGAGAAGACATCTTTTCTAAATAAAAAAGGACAGTGAAACCTACAAAGGAAAAAGAAATAAGATTAAAAACAGGGTCTCTAAGGGGCCTGGGGTCAGATCCTCAACAAAACAGAGTAACTGAGCATGTAGTCAACACTCCTCTCAAAGAAAAAACATGCAAACGAAAGCATTTGTAAAAAAGAGAGAAGAGAGAAGAACTAACCTTTACTTGAAAAAGGGATAGAGGCAGCAGTGGCTCAGAGAAAGGAGGAGTCCCTTCGAATGGAAGTTTCTTTCGAATAGAAAGTGCAAATGTGAAAGTTTTCAGAAACGAAATAAAGAAAGAGAGGAAAAGTATTTATAAACACGTGAGGGGCATAATGGTAAAAGCGGAGGCAGTCATTAAAGAGATGCGCCGTTACCAATGTAACTGCTTCCCATGTGTAAATACGCAAGTCCCTAACGGCCGCGACGTTTGATTAGACGCGACTGTTGGGAAATTTTGAAACACGTCGGTTCCGAAAAATCACGTCGGTTCCTCAACAGGTCGGTTATAAGCCCGAGTCAAAATACTCGAGCCCAACTCTTCATTGAGATTGTGCTCGAGTAGGGACACTGTTCATACCCTGGCCCAATACAAAGGTCCAAGCCCAAATAAAAGGCCCAATCCAAAGATTGGCCCTCGCTTGCCACCGACCTTCTCTTAAGAAGTCGGTCTCAACAACAACTTGGTCCAAAGAAGTCGGGGACGAAGGTTAGCTGACAAATAACACTCATTCAAATGCGTAACTGCCCCTAAAATCTCTCAACCCACTTCCAGGAGCCATATCTCAACCTCCTTAAGATAAAGGGACGGTTATCCTCCTTAAAAGGTGGAACTACTTCAACGGTTATCCTACTTCAGAATATTTTATACTATTTTCACAAGTTTTATGCAAATTTAGTTATTTTATTTCATAATTATATGCTTTTTTAAGAAAGAATAATTTTATTCTAGCACATAAATAAAATGATTAATTTTCTTGATTCAATCGGCTTCAAATTCTTTTTATCATATACCAGTGTAGCCACTTATGGTCACTATTCTTTCTGTTTTTTTAGTTTTTAGCCATCATTTAAAGGATTTTTGGGCATTGCCATAAATGCTTGCGCCTCGCGGACAAAGATTTAACTTGCAACCGGTCCGTACTTAGTATAGCAAAGTTCCAATAAAGAGGGGTGGAATACGTGAAAATTTTCCCAAAGGTTATTATATACTAGAGGGTAGTTTTAGCTTTTTATAGGTGGCACTCTTTTAAACCGTGTATTACTCTGCACTCAATAGTAGTAGGGATAATGTGCTTACATATGCAAATTTCTCCACTATATATACAGCGCGTTCATGCAAGTCTTTTCATAAAATAATTTGGTTGTTCTATTATTACATATTAATAGTTGAATAATATATAATTATTAAGGAGAAAGAAAAAGAAGAAGATGAGAGTGGCAGTGGTGGGTGGTGGAATAAGTGGATTGGTTTCAGAGTATGTATTGGCCAAAGAAGGAGTGAATGTGACTCTTTATGAGAAAGAAGATTATTTGGGAGGCCATGCCAAAACTGTGAATGTTGATGGTATTGATTTGGACCTTGGTTTCATGGTTTTCAACCGGGTAAGTACTCTCAATTTTCATTCCCTCTCCCTCCCCCTCTTCAATTCCAACTATTCGCACATTATTCTTACTAGCTATATGGCCGAAACATTTTCATAGGAAATTTGATTGGAGCTCTTAGCTACTACTTTATTGCCATCCCATGAAATTGGAAATGGTAAAGGGAACATTACGATAACACCGAAAAAAAAAAATTGGTATCAAAGTTTGAGTCAAAATCAATGTGCCAACAAAAACTTTGGCTCTCGTTAAGGATGGATTGAAAAGTCTCACGTCGATTGAAAAAAGAAATCGAAATATGTCTTAATGTTAATAGGTTTTTATTATGGAGACCACTTACATAAAGACACAAAAAATGTCTTTATTTAAAGACGTTCATAGGTGTCATAGTATGATTGGACATCTCTATTAAACCGGTTAATAAGCTATTTTTTAATAGTTCAGAATAAAATCGGTTTATTAAAGAAAAATAATAAATCTAATTGTCCGTATTATAATTATTAGATTCGGTTTGTTCCGATCAATTTACACAATATAAACCGAGTTATATTTAAATTTTTTATAAAAAGACAAATATATCCTTAATTTTTAATTTTACAAACATTTAAATTCCTAATAATTTAAAAATACAATTAAACCCCTATAAAAAAATAATTCTAACCCTAATCCATTATCCTGTCCAAGCCCAAATTCAAGTCTATCGGTGAAATGGTGAAATAATTTGCAGCCTTCTGAGATTCCCCCAAACTCACTCGATCATGCTCAAACCTGGAAAGAAGGGATGTTCTCGGTAATACAATTCATCAATTCCCAGATTCAAAGTCGCAATCTTTCGAGAATTTACAGGAACTTACAGCAGGTAAAGTGGCTGCTAATCTTGAAAGCCCCAGGTCTGTGATGACTCACTGCAGTGCTGATAGAGTTATGTTGAGAAGGCATTCCTCAAGCCAAGTTCTTCCTTCTGGAAGTAAGAGACTCTGGTGGAAGATGTTACTCTGGAGCCATAGGAACATACATAGACATATTTCAAGCAAATCAACACAGGTGAATCCTGGTGTGGCTGTAACGCACAATCCATACGGGTACTCTTCCGACACCCTTGAACCGAAGCACAAGCAGTCACCAGGAAATGTGGAATGGTAAGTAGTATTGTATTCCATTCATTACGATTAATCACATGAAACCTTACCAGTTACCGATTATGAACGCGAGTGTGATTCAGAAGAGAGACGAGAGGATGTTTCGGTTGAGTAAGAACAAGGCTTATTCGAAATCTGCAGCTGATACAAGATTTGAGTTCTGATTCTCTCATTTTAAGGCTCTTCAGGTAATTTAATTTAATTTTTATTTTTCCCTTATTCTTCCATTTACGTTGATAAATGCTAATGCAATAGTGTGTGAAGTAGAGTTCTGTTTTTTTTTTCACGTTAGCTTAATACGCTTCGTATGTTCGCAATTGTTGATCCGCGGTGATGAACTGATTATGCGTTTGGTGCGCAATTTGCAATGCAAGCCTCAGAATCTTAGATCCTACTATTGTAATTTAGAAACAGCGAAAACTAGTGCTTTATTTGTTGAATTTTATCAAAGATGATGAAATTTATTATGTGAAGAAGTTTAGTATTTTGGAAATGGATGATAATTAATTAAGGTGAACTAAAGTGAAGTTGTTCTGTTGAGCTATAATATAGAATCCTTGAGACTTGAATGTTTTATCAAATGCAAGTAGCGGATCGGTTTGTTGGTTTGATATGAATAACAAGTGTTCATACATATTTTTGTTCACATTATTAATAAAATAATACTAAGCAGTGGGACAAATCATAATATTGAATGACTACAGTGACATGTTAAAAGTAAGCAAAGATGACTTATCTTTAAGTTCTAAAGTAGTTGTAATCAAGGGGGAAATGTTTAAATCACCAAAATTATACTCTTTATATCCAAATTTTGCTGCTAAAAAAGTTGTATGTTGATTTTAGAATTGTTTTAAATAGTAATTCAGTGTGCGGGGAAATAAAGGAAATATATGGTTCTGTTAATAATAACAAATGCTGATTCTCTTGTTTGTAGGTACCCAAGGGATGGGAAGCTCTTTGTTTCTGTTGTTTCGGTAGAAAGTGGTAAAGCTATTGCAAAGTCAAGCAAGGTGCTGGTGCAATATGGGAGTTGTCAGTGGTCAGATTCTTTTTCAGAATTTGTATTGTTTCCAGGAGATAATTCTTTCAAGGAGATTGATGAATGTCTCCTCAAGCTTATTGTTGCCATGGTGCTGATACTATTGCTGTTTGCTTTTCCTATTGTGTATACTCTACTTTGTAGTTAAGATGTTTCTTTATCAGTTAGAAGTTTGTTTGAATTATGATGTGGCTTAACAGGGACCATCAAGGTCTAGTATCCTTGGAGAGGTCACTGTTAATATGGCAAGTTATGTGAGTTCAAATGCTAAATCTCCACTTTCACTCAAGCTGGGTAAGTGGCAACTATGGGACAGTTTTACATGTCAGATATACAAATAAAGTTGTCTTACTTTTATTGAGTGCAGAAACCTGGATGGTTGTGTTACTGTGGTTGGTTACGCTGGGATTTAATTGTAGTCAACTTTGGGGGAAAAGTAACATTGGAAATCTGGAATATATTGCTGAGTATTGAATGTATCTTATTAATTCCAATTACTCTTGTTAATCGACAACTTGTTTTCTTTGGGTAATCTCTATTCATTCAAGTGGTATTCACTGTAATTTTACTCTCTGATATACAATGTTGCATAGGATCATATGGAATTATATTTCTGCCCAAAGTTTTATAACTTGTATTCAATTGAAGTCTTAGCCACTAGATTCTGTGAGAGAGAAATGATAGTTAATTAGTTAGAGATTTGGTTGGAACGGTATGCATCATTCTCTTGTAAACAAATTTTTCAAGATTACATCATTGAGATTATAAACACATAATAAAGTCATAAAAAAAGTTAATTACAATTAAAGACTTTGTTAAATTATTCATTGAAGCTGTACTCTCTGATTTTTTACAATGAAGCAAAGCTACAGATTTGTACTTGATTGATTCTCCTATACATATCTCTAAATGTATTTACACAGCATGACTCAAAACCACGACGAAACAAAGCCTCCTTCTAAGCAATGGGTTTGTCAAAAAGCTTAACATCCATGTTCACATTCTAATACTTCTTTCCTCCTATTTGCTATCATAAACCAGGTTCATGAGCCCAAAAAGCATCTGAATCCGGACAAAAAGAGAGAAAAATCTTGAATTTCTCTATTTGCTATGTGCCAATTGACAAAGCGAGCTTGTATCGACTTGAACAGAAAAAGGATGACCAATTCAAAAGCCAACAACAGGGCATAAAAGGAAGAGAAGAACCGAAGTGAAGGCAGTGCCGCTAACCTTCGACGACGACATGGACGGCGCCCGGCGAGACGACAGCGAGTGGCAACACAGCGGCGAGCTGCTCCAAGTTCGAGAGAATCCAGTGAGGACGGGGACAGGGGGAAGGAGGACGCCAAACTACGAGAGAGGAAGCAGAGGCGCCGACAACACGGACGGCGGCGGCACCGCGACAGAACAGTTGCAGGGAGAACTTAGGGTTTTGGTAGGGTGAGTTTGGAAGGTGCTATGGGTTCAGACTTCAGGTGATAGTGATATATGATTCACGTATTGGGGAAGGAAATGGGCGGGTGTTACTTGTTAGGGGAAAGGGGTGGGTTTGGAAAGTGGACCAGATTATTTTTCAAATTGGTTTTTTATTGAACCGGTTAGACCGATCGGTCTGACCGAATTTTAGAATATTAAAATTGGTTTTAATTTGGTTAATTAAAAAATTTTAAAAAAATCGGTTCACTAAAAACGTCCAATAATATGATGCCACGTAGGCGTCTTTATAAAAAGTCATTTTCAGTAACTTTATGGGAGCATCCCCTTTTATTATTGCTTGTAGATGTATTTTAAAAAAAGACATTTTTAAAATATTTAAACGTGTACCAATAAGTGTTTGTTTGGATATTATTAAGTTGATAAAATAAGATATTTTTTATTTTTTAGCGTGTTTGGTAAAATTTTAGTAATAAAAATAAAAGTAATAAAAAAATAAAAAATAAAAAGATATTTTTACATGAAATATCTAAACATAAAATTAATTTTATTTTTTAATAATATCTTTTAAAAAAATAACTTAAAAAAATCTTTTATTAAAAATCCAAACAAGTCCTAAACCTTACTAACTTCTTATAAATTTAGTCAAAAGAATATAAATCATGTAAGTAAAATAATTACAAATAAAGCTTTCAAATTTCAAATTTAAAGTTTCAGAAGATATTGTAATTAAGCTTTTGCACGGGATCATATTTGGTAATTGATAAATTTATTATATATTACTAATTTTACAATTAAGATATGTCACATATCACTTTTTTATTGTAATTAAAATTAAATATTTTTTTTAAAATTAAAACCTTCTCTCGTTCTTTCTCTTCCTTTCTCTACTTCTCTCATTAATTTCACTCACTCCATCTTTAATATATCATTATCAATGACTAATTAAAAATTTGACAATCAAAATATATAATATAGCATTTTCTAATTGCATCCAAAGTAAACTAAAATTAAAATTAAAATATTAAAATTGAAATACAACTATATTATATATTATATTTATATATTACTAACTAATTTAATAACTAAAATGTTCTTGATCTTCTTACGATCTTTTTGTAAAAATAATTTAATACTATAAATTTTATGTACCATAATCTATAATATCCAAACTGACGTACATAATTTTAAAAGATTTATGTTTTCATAATAGGGTTAATCATCAAAGAAACCCCCGAATTATTTAAACGCTGACAGAAATGCACCCAAATTTTATTATCGACAAAAATACCTTTAAATAATTTAAAAACATAACAACAATACCCAACAGTAAATATATATTTTCAAAAAATACCTTATAGATTGAATTTTGATGTGATTTTTTACAAAAATAATTAAAAAATGAGATATTATTATTTTTAAAATTTGATAATTTTTTTCTAAGTATATATTTTTTTGTGATTTTTTAAAAGTATTATTAGTTGTTAACAAAAAAATTACAAAAACAATATATACTCAACGAAAAATCACCAAATGTTAAGGATACTAATATCTCATTTTTTTAATCATGCTTACAAAATATTGTATCAAAATTCAATCTCTAATATATTTTTTGAGAAATACATATTTAATGTTAGATAATCTTGCAAAAAAACTAATATTAAATATGTATTTCTCAAAAAATACATTAGAGATTGAATTTTGATTCAATTTTTGCAAGTATAATTAGAAAAATGAGATATTATTATTCTTAAAATTTGGTAATTTTTTGTTAAGTATATATTATTTTGTAATTTTTTAAAAGTATTATTGGTTGTTAACAAAAACAATTATAAAAAAATTATATACTTAACAAAAAATCATCAATTTTTATGTATAATAATATATTATTTTTATAATCATGCTTGTAAAAAATTACATCAAAATTCAATCTCTAAGGTATTTTTTGAAAATATATATTTACTGTTGGGTATTCTTGTTAAATTTTTAAATTATTTAAAGATATTTTTGTCGATAGTAAAATTTGGGTGTATTTTTGTCAGCGTTTGAATAATTCGAAGGTATTTTTGGTAATTAACCCTTCCATAATATTATTACGGGTAAAAGTATTGGTTGGTTTTCAAATCAATGTAATTTAATGTTATATTACATAGTGAGTAAATTATGTGGATTAGCAATCATTTTTATTTTTACAATGGAGGCCCGAAGGCCAAGGAAAAGAAAACTAATAAAATAATAAAATTAATTTAATAAAAATTAATAAATAAAATTTAATTATAATTTAAATATAAATAAAAAATAGTCAAATAATTATAACACAGTTTGTTCACGTTTTTCATTTTAAACTCTCAACGCTAATAGAATTGTCTATCAAAATTATCCGTTTTTAAATTAATGCAAAGAATAAAAAAGATAATAATTTCAACTTAATTTTTCAATAACAAAAATTTTAAAAGAACGTTTATAATACAACACAACACAAATATAAAATCAAAGTTTTGTAACTACCTTTATTTTAAGAAAGAAGTTGAGTCACATATCTTAGACAATATAAATAGGAATGCAAAATTAAATAAAGAGTAACTTATTAAAATGGTAATTAAAATTTTGCATTGCTGACAAAATGAATCTTAAAAGATGTTAATGATAAATAAAATTCTGAAAAAGTTAAAAACTCAACAAAAGAAACTATATATTAAATATATATTCTAAAAAATAATTTTAGAGATTAAATTTTAATGCAATTTTTTGCAAATATCATTAGAAAAAAAAAAAGATATT